>NC_141760.1:114462409-114768242 GCF_982258835.1 Parasteatoda tepidariorum
TAAATTTGAGTTATCACTTTTTGATCATTTCTTAGCCGTTTCTGAGAGTCTTTTTCCTGTCTTTTTTAAAAAGTTTTTTTTAATATTTTAAATATGCTGTTATGAAACTATGCGAATTAGAGTAATAAATTTTTAACGAGCTTGCTTCGCCACAATTCCACCGTAATTTTCCGCAGACTTTCTTTTTTGCAGCAGTTATCTATTGATTATACAAATTTTGATGTTCTTAATACAATGT
This sequence comes from Parasteatoda tepidariorum, assembly GCF_982258835.1. NCBI lineage: Eukaryota > Metazoa > Arthropoda > Arachnida > Araneae > Theridiidae > Parasteatoda > Parasteatoda tepidariorum. Next base: position 114,462,648 of record NC_141760.1, read on the forward strand.
TATTGAGTCACATGAATTTCGAATTCGATTTAACACATTTAAACACACTTAGTTCCCAACCATTGCAAACTTAATACACATAATTTTTCGAACACTTCCACAAAATTTTTAAATTTGGACGTTATTGCAATACCCGAATTGAGTCATCTCTTTCTGATGCATGCTTAATTTGGGACAAATCTATCGTAAATCTAAGTGGGTTTGTTGATCATTTATTCGCTGATTATCTATCATTTATTTTTTAGCCATTTCTATGTTATTCCCCCTCTTTTCTTTTTAAAAAAACTGCCATATTTTTAATATGATTCTCAAATTTTAAACCTATTCCATCATACATTCACGTCCTTTACTGATAGTTTTTCTGTAGTTGTCCTCACGTTTTTGACTATTTCCACATAGCTTTGCATAGAGGTTAATGTTCTTAATACGATGTTATTACGACACACAACTTTCGAATTCGTGACATTTTTTCCCCTTTTTCTTTTAACTACTCAGTTTCCAACGGTAGTTATTTATAGATTTCTGTCTATTTTTATTTTGATTTAAATATTGTTATTGCGACACGCAAATTTCGAATGCGAGTTATCACTTCCTTAAGAACTTTAAAAAGAAATTCTGTTACTCATTCAAAAAAAATCTTGAGTTTTACTGGACTTTCATTACCCTTTTTAAAATCTAAGACTCTCGTGATTGGTACACACCGAGTTCTTTATGTGTCAAAAAGGAGATTATTATTATCACTATTTTTTAAAATTACTGATTTTAAATAAAAAGGATTACTCTAAGAATATAGGATTAATTCAGAGAAAGTTAATCATTATTTACTAGAACAGAGAGATCAAAGAGCAAAAATACTTATCACTAAAATCAAATGGAAAGAAGATTTTCAACCCAGATATTATATCACTTGGAGGAGTGAATTTATTATTAAATATTTTATTAAAAATGACTATGCAAAAGGAAATCATTGAAGCAGATAAGAAGAACAAAAAATCTTTAAAAAATACTAAAAATAAAAATAATAAATAAATCTTTTCGGAACACCAAAAATGTAAGAACATTTTTAGATCCAAAAACTATAAATGATGTTTATTTCATTACAAAAGTAGTATTAAAGCACAACTTTTATACTTACCTCTTCAATTTGGAGTTTATTACCATCTTCTTGGGGCCAATATGGAAAACACTTCTCACTACCTTCTTCCGAAATATTTTAAACACATTTTATACCAGGAATTTTTTCATATACATAAATATAATTTGTTTTCATTCAACTATATCTATAAAACTGAACAAATTTGTAACAGATAGATTATAATTTGTTTTGTCATCATTTTGGTTTCAAATTTTCAGGGGTCATTGTGAGCCCGAGTAAAAAATCCTGCAAATTTCTTGAGTAAAATCATTATTGACCCATTTCAAAAAATTAATGTCTTTAAAAATTTTAATCATTGATATTTTCAAAACATGAAATTCTAAATAAATTGTATGCAGCTAAATATAAATTCACTTTTGTCTATAATCACATTTATTATTCTACCAACAAATTTTTACTAATGAAAGAAATGCGAAGCATAAATTCTAGTTCTAATATTTTTAAATAAAATATACAAGAATTTTATACATAAATGTGATCAATGATTTCTTTAAACTTCTGGATTTCCGGAAACTTCCGCATCGAGAAATCGAAAATCCGGATTTTTCTGGACCACAATCATCTCTGAATTTTATATAGTAATTAGGAATAATGAAACTAAAAATGACATCATTATTAAATAAATAAGCTGTAAAACTAAATAGTGCTTATAAAAAGTTTATTGATAAAAACTCTTGATTTAATTTATGTTTCAAGTAATTATGCTTTCAAAAATATTTTTAATACCAGATTTTTTCAAACTCTCTCTTTTTTAAAAAAATTCTTATAATTAATTTTTGTAACAAATTTAATAAGTAAACTATGTTTTGAGTTTATTTAAGCCCTATATACTACTAAACAAGTTTCTTACTTGAACATCTGTTAGCATGACATGATCTTACCATACCATTTGCCAGAAGCTGTATTGGGAAGAGGACCCTGGGCAGCTATATAGAACCTTTGCATGGATCCTATGGACACCTACATTTACAAGTATTTCGATTTTAAAACTCTAGTCACAAGTTAATAATTAGTTATATATTTATGACAGTTTCAATGGTGACATGCATAAATTACATGGTATTGACCAGCTATTGCTGAGATTCGAACCTGGTTCACCTCATTTGAAGGTGAACGCTCTATCCCGTGAGCCACTACGGCTATATTTAAGACATTAACAAGTTTTGGATTTAAATCTAGTCACGAGTCAGTGGCATACATAGACTTAGGTGTGCACCCTGCAACAATTATAAATGTGCTCTATCTCAGACTTAGCACAATTTTTAAAAAATTATAATATGAGAGAAGAGCACTGAAGAAACAATCAGGAATTTTTAATTATTCATTCTATTTTAATTTATACATTTTAATTATTTTAATACTAATTAATAAGTAATTAGATTGCAATGAAAAGGTGGTATTTAGAAAAAAATTTGGAACATTGTATACACTTTCTGATTAACTACATTGAAATGAAATTTATCTTAAGAATACGGAGGAAATAACTCACTATTTTACAATAATTATATTTGAAGTTTAGTTAAGGTTTATTTTTATTTCCAAAATAAATTTAAAAAATATCTAATAAAATATCAAAATCTTTTTATTGAAGTTCATATAGTAGGGTACACAACTTTCTGAATGATGGGCTACATGCTGAAGTATCTAGACATGTTCTCGGCAATTTTTTCAAAATTTTTTAATTATTCATTTTGTTTTATTTATATATTTTAATACAACCAAACGCTGTGTCTAAAACAATGACCTAAATATCAGTGTTTTAGACGCAGTTCTTTTAATCAGTCTACTTAGTAATAATGCTTGAAAATAAATTTCCTTGAATAATTATTTTTATATTAGTTTAATTCTTTTTTATCAGCCAATATAATAATATGTTTGCACAAAATTAAAATTCTTTTAAACATTAAATTCATTCAAAACTGATGAAAACTGAACTCATGCTTAAAGAAAAATTTCCCTTTTATCAAAAAAAAGAAAAGAAAAAAAATTACAGAAAAAAATATAAACATGAAAAAAAAGAAACTTTTTTTAATTTTTTTATCACATCACATGATACAAAAAGTTTACTTTAAAATATATTAACAGTAATATATAAAAAAAAGATACATATTTTATTGACCAACATAAATTCAAATGAAATATTTTAACTTAAAAAATTATATGGCATCTAAAACGATTTAAAATAAAACAAATCCATTATAGCTCAAAATTAGCTTCAACATTCAGTTGGGATTAAGTTTATTTTTAATTTTAGGACTTTTATATTTAGTGAATTATGATACAAGAACTTTTTTTAAGAACTTTTTAAACTACCCAAAATTTGAAACAAAGCTCAGTTCAGAAGTTTTGATACATCATACATAATCATACAAGTCAAAAAGAGAAATTCAAAAGTGTAAATAATATTATTACTTACATTTAGCGAAGTAAAAAATGTGTATATTAATCTTAATCTAAAGAAGATTTTTTAAACCATTATTTATAATTACTTAGACCATAAACACTCAACATACTGCAGTACTGGCAATAGCACTATCTGCCGAGGAATAAAAAAGTATTTTTACCATTAGCGGAAATATTATGAGCAAAATTTTTTTCCACAAATACAGAGAAATATGAAAATATAGAGATAAATAGAAGCTAGTTGCAAAATACAGGACTCTTCATTAAAAAACAGGAGACTTATCAGGTATGTAGTGGGGTTAGATTACACTAAGTAATTAATTTTTTAGATGATGAATAAAAACTTACATTTAGATCAGAAGTATTTATGCAAACAGTTTTGTTTTCTGAAGTGGGCGTGAAGCGAACTCTGTTTTCTTCGTGGGGGAAGACATCTTTAAAACGATTCCTCAGAACATTCTCCGCCAGGAGAGTGGTCGTGAAATCTGCGTTGGGCTTCTTTTTTGGAATTCTTTCAAACTCAAGAAACGCTTGACCTTCTGATGGCCTGCTCTCCAGAGCCTGGATCTAAACACATATCACAACTACAGTTAAAATGGTTCTAGAACTAGTTCTTTATATTGAAATAAATTAAGCAATAACTATTTAACCTGAGCTCAACTTGAGAAAAGAGTGAGAGAAAAAAAATCACCCCAAATGACTTTTGTTCAATTGAACTAGATTCATCCGGACAACTTGGTAGATATAAGTATTACAAGTCTATTTTAACTCATATATGAGCAATTATAATTGAATTTATTAGCATATATAAATATATACACTATTTAAGATCAAATTTTAAAAAAAAGATTGACAGAAAAAACTTACTTCATTTCTTCCAAATAATTTAAAAATAGGCGCTACTTTTACTAAACGTTAATAGACGTTACTTTTCGTTATTGAATGTGAAGAAAGTGTGCATTTATTATAGTCAGTCACAAAGAGTGTGGCAATGTGAGTACGATGGGGTAGGATAGTCTTCTTGTCTCCCTTTATCCCTCAGGAGTGTCAAATAACTTTCCATATGGACACAAACAAAAGACTTGTATAGTTTGTCTAAAGTAAGAACTCCCCTAGCCATTCGTCTGAACCCGTGGCGGTGACTATGGTAACAAGGTATAACTATTTCAAGTAGGGGAGTAGTATATGGGGGGGCTACAGGACACTTTGCCCTTTCCTCATATACTACTATTAATTTCCTATATTTATATTAAAAAAATTTAAAATAGACTTAGATTTTGTATTTTTATATGAAATATCAGCATATTTAAATATTCTTATTTTTTATATTAATAATTTTTATTTTATTAATAATCCTGTATTTTATATGACTTTAGTAATCAAAATTCTTATTTTTATACCTTATTAATAAAATTATCACGATTATTTAAAATATCGTTTTTTATTTTACATGTAATTCATAATCGTAATATTTATTTTTACCTTTAAAATCAAAAATATATTTTCCACTATTAATTTTTCTTATAGCTTTATCAGATAATTCACCATGACATTTCGAGAGATAAAAATCTTTCTCATCATTGTCTACTTCTAATCTAGCTACAATAGAGTCACCGTATTTTGTATTTATTTTTCTCAGCGATATTAAATTATATTTACCTATCTCGAGTTCATTTAATTTGTATGTTTCAGGAAATCGTTTGAGGTCATTAAATTCTTCCATTTATTTAAGAACATTTTTTGTAATATAATTTCTGTTATACATGCACTTGTATAACGAACATCCAGATCCTAAAATTTTAGTACATTTAGGTACATCAATGTCAATAGATGGTATATTCAATTCATCTAATATCTCTTTTTCTAAAATACCTCCTTTATAAGCAAATGTACCACCATATAGTTGATATAGGTTATTTATATAATTTTTTACGTCTTGATGATTTATCCATAAACTATTCTTATTTCCATTAAATCTTAATCCGTGTACTTCTGAAGTGCATTTACGTACAATCTTCAATTCTTGATCATTCAATTCACAATTAGGTGTAAATACACCAATATATTCACCGATTGGTAAATTTAAATGAACCCATCCTATCTCTCTTACAATCTTACGACTGGGAAAAATAAATCTCTGAATGTTTAGGATGACTGTAATCTTATCCATTTATTAAGAAACATTTTTAGAATACTTTTTTAGGCAAAAAAGCCTTAGTTATTTTTACTACCTATAAATGGAAAGTATTGAAAAAGAGAGAAATATAAAGTTGTTAGAGCAATTAAAAAATGATCTAAGATTAGTTAAAATACAATCAGAAATTAGGAAAAATAATGAGATAAAATTAGAAGAAGATATAGGAATACAAAAATCATTGGCCGATTTTCACGAACCTGTACTTCATCAAATGGAAAAACTAGAAACTTCTAGACAACAAAACTTGCTTGGCATAAAAGATGCTGTTGATAATTTATCTTTCACTATGAATGAGACCTATAGATCTTTACCTCAGATAGAGAATCAGTCAGAGGAAGATTATACTGAAGATGTAGGAAGTATGTTTTTAAAAATAGATATAGACAAAAATTTAGATAAAGAATTACTAGAAGAATTAGAATTTGAATTACCTTCAATAATGTGGAATAAAACTGATGAAGAAATTGATGAAGTTATTGATAGGGCGAGAGAAAACAGAGATCAATTTAAAAGAGAGAAAGGAAATGAAACCAAAAATAGAAATTTTGCAACTAAAGAAAAGAAAGTTGAATATCAAAAAAAGATTGACATTGCTGATAATAAGATGAGTATGATGAAAATATATATAGATGCTTTATCAGATATTAAAAAAGCTAGATATTACACAGGAAAAGGTTTAGAAGATAAACTGAATATCTTAGTTGATTTGACAGATAAACTATGTAAAGGTTCTAAAAGTAAAAAATTATATAATCAAATCGTTATTTTGTTGGATGAACTTTTAAGAGAGAAAACTTTAACGAATGAACAGGTAAAGAAATATTATACAAAATTTCTTCTTTAAATAAATGTATATTGTGAAAAAGGTATACTTGAGCGACAGTCAGATTTCTAAATTGAAATCAGCTTATAAAAATGGTGAAGAACTTAGTTTACAAATAGATAAAAGTAAAACACCCAATTTTGATTTACATTTAACAGCTACACAAATTAACCAAATTGATAAAGGTAAAAGAATTAAAATATCAAAGACTCAACTGAAAAAGAATGGAGGGTTTTTACCATTTTTAGTACCTTTACTTTCTACTTTAGCATTAGGAGCAGCTAGTGGTGCAGCTGGTTGGGGTACTAAAAAAGTGTTGGACAAAATTTCTGGATCAGGTAAAAAAAAAAAAAAACCTTGTGGAAAGGGAGTCTATCAGCCATGGGAATATCCAACAAAATGATTGAAAACAATATGAAAAAGGATTTACAGGTATATTTACTATAGATATGTTACCTAAAAAGATAAGAAAATTTGAAAACGGAATTATAAATTTAGATGTATCTACAGGTCCTGGAACTCATTGGGTTTGTTATTATAATGATCCAAAATATAATTTTGTTGAATATTTTGATCCTTTTGGAGAATATGAATATAACAATAGAAAAATAAAAAATGATTTTCTTCCTCAAAACATACTAAGTTATTTAAATACTTCTGTAAAAGAAATTAGATATAACGATAGTTTTTTACAAAGTCCGAGTTCTGTAAGATGTGGTTTCTATTGTATGAAATATATAATTGAAATAAATAAATATAAATCTCCTATTGAAGTTTTATATTCATTTACTCAAGAACCTAGTAATTTAAATGAAAAAATTGTTCTTTATAAATGAAGTATATTATATTAGATTCCAAAAACATAGATAAATCTGAAGATTTCACCATTGAGTATTCGAGACCTTTTCATTTTACAGAGATAGCTCTTCAGTCTTTTTCAATGTATATTTCATGGAATAATATTACGGAGAAAAACAATAAATTTTCATACTTTGACGGAGCCAAATGGGAAGATTTTATTATACCAAATGGTCATTATAGTATAAGAGGTTTGAATCGTTATATGGTAAAATATTTTGGAAATGATTCACCTATATTATTTGGAATAATCGAAGAAAGACAAAGGTTTAGTATTAAACTCGAGAAGAATTATAAAATTGATTTATCTAAAAGTGAATTGTACAAAATTTTAGGCTTTGAACCTAAAATATATGAAGAGGAAGAGCAAGAAGGTAAATTTATTGCTGATATAGCTAATGGTAATGATAATATTTATATTCACTGTGATATAGTGGATGGTGCTTATATAAATCAGTTTCAATCTCAAGTTATTTATTCTTTTACATCATCAAATCCTCCTGGAAGTTTATATACTAAAGAATTTGATAAATTAATATTTTTCCCGTTTAAATCTGATTCTATTAATCGAATTAGAATGAGAATTACAAATCATAGAGGTGAACTAATTGATTTAAATAAACAAGAAGTACAGTACAAATTTATTACTAAATAAATGAACAAACATAGATTATATAGAAAGAGTAAAAAAATACAAGGAAGAGGCTTCTTTTCAGACTTTATAAGTCCAATTGTAGAAGATAAATCTAAAGAATTTGTAAGAGAAAAATTGAATGAAATATTTTCCAAAAATAAAAAACATGGTACTGGATTGAAAATTTTTATTCCTAAATAAATGGATAAAATTTACGATTTGAAAGACACTAGTTATCATTATAATAACGACGTTGAAAGTTTTGAATATAGAGAAATAAAAAGTGAAAATAGAGATAATCTTCGTGAAAATGCTACATATAATTTCTTTATCAATGATACAAATGCTAATATTTTATATTCTGCAGAATATCTGCAACAAGAATTAAAAATTGTAAAAGGAGATGGAGGTACAATAAATAATGAAAATGTTACTCTAGTGAATGGAGGAGGTCTCGTAAATTCAAACAGGTTGACTATAGGAAATACTGAAGTTGAATCCACTATAAATTATAAAGCCATTATGAATCAAGTATTAGGGATGATACACTTCACCCCTGATTATTCAACATCGGAAGCTACTAACATGTTCTTTTATGTAAATACAACTGATTCTGCTGATAGAAAGGATTTCAAATATAACGGAACTTTGGCAGAAGCTACCAAAATAACTGATTTTTTTAAAAACCTTAAACTAAATGAAAGTTTTAATGAAGGATTTTCGAAAAGATGTAAATTTACTAAAAATAGTCAAACAGTAAAAATATGGATTCCTTTAAAGTATATATTTGATTTCTTTAATGAATATAAAAAAGTAATGACAGGTTTCCAAGTTAAAATAGAAATTCAAAGAAATGAAAGTAAAAACATGCTGTATACAGATATTCCAAATCCAGATTTTAAGGTTCTTGTTGAAGATTTATCACTTTGGTTACCTTATGTTAGATTTAAAAATTCAGCATCTGTCAAATTCAATGAATTAAAATTATCAAATACTTCTATAGAAATAAATTGGGACCATTATAACATTATCAAATCAAATGTATTTTATAAAAATGCCAGTGGATCCTATTCTATTCCTGCTACATCTGATGAAGTTTTGAGTTTATATGTCATTCCTCAATATGATGAAAGAAATGAAAACATGAATCAAAATAATATGATGTTTGATCACTTGGATATGATAGAATGTTGGTCAATGATTAATAACATTAAAGTTCCCACAGTAAGTTATATGATGGACTTTAATAAAAATGATTATAATCGATTATATTATTCTCTTTTAGAATCAGGAATGAATAATATAAATTCTGAAACAGGTTGTATGATAAACTATTCAAATTTCAGTAAGTATCCTATAATTTGTTTCAACTTGGCAAACCATGAAAATTATACGAACTTAAATAATTTAATGATTGAATTCAATTGGAGGTTGAGAAATAATACTACTAAAAATTATGTTTTTTACTTTATTTTGAAAGAAAGAAACAAATGCTCCTTGAATATGTCAACTCAAGATATAAAAATGATTAAAACTCTAAAAACATAAAGGATTTTTTTATTTTAATAAATGGCTGCTTATTATCCACTTTACGACGATGAAATAAAAGAAGGACCTTTAGGACCACCAGGTGTAGGATTTAAATTAACGAATGATGGTAATTATGATATGGAAAGTAAACTTTTAAAAAATGTTTTACATCCTCAGGAAGATAATGATTCTTCAACTAAAAAATATGTAGATGATTTAAAAAATAAGTGTTTGATTCGTAATAACGGTTATTTTAATGCTAAAAATAAATGTATTAGAAATATAGCTACTCCTCTAGAGGACAATGATGCTTCAACTAAAAAATATGTCGATGAATTAAAAGACAAAAGTTTAATACATGATGAAAATAATTTTGATGCTAAAAATAAAATCATATCAAATGTAAAAGAACCTGAAAAAGAAGGCGATGCTGTTACCAAAAAACATCTTGATTATTATTGTATACTGTGGGATAAAATTAATCGAAGTTATTATGCTCACAATCAAAGAATATCGAGTGTAAAATGGCCCATAAATGATACTGACGTTGCTAATAAATATTACATTGATAATAAAACTTTTTGTGCTACCACAGATAGACTTGTTCAGTTTACAGGTGTGGGTTACAAGACGTTTGAATTCAACGAAACTACTTCAAAACTTTTAGATTCAAACTTAAAATTATCACAAAATATGTATATGAAAATTACCATCTTTTTAGCCTGTGACAAAATGAATGAAAAGCCTAAAATACGTTTAGAAAAAGTGAAATAAGTACTTCTTGATAAAGAGATAAATGTTAATGAAGATGCAATAACTATGTTTGCGTATGGAAAGTTAAATGAAGTTTTAACATTATCAATGCTAACAGGAGGAGGCTGTAAATTAAAGCCTTATTTACATATTGAAAAGATAAATTTTTCTTCTTAATAAATGGCCAATGAAATTAATTGGAACGACTTTTCTAGAAAGAAACTTTCAGAAGATGTAATTATAAGTTTAGCAGATTATTTAAAATGGGAATATGTGTTTCAATTTTCTGAATTATCTGAAGTTTTAATCGAACGATATGTACAGCCAGATGATTGGCTTATAATTTCTCAATATCAAAAACTCAATGAACCTTTTATTGAAAAACATGCCTCTGATGTAGATTGGGAAAAAATATGTAGATACCAAACCTTATCTATCCGTTTTATTGAGAGACATTTAGATAAAGTGACTTGGTATGAAATATCAAGATTCCAAAGATTGGATTTAAGATTTATTGAAAATTATTATGACCGTTTAAATATGAATGTTGTATCTAGATATCAAAAATTATCAATGGACCTTATAAGAAAATTTCAAGATTATATAAATTGGGATTATATTATGCAATATCAAGATATTGATAAAGACTTTGTATTAGAATTTGTTTCTAAAATAGATTTCTGACTTTTAATAAAAATAAAAGTAATATATTACCAGAAGAATTTTATAATTCAAACAAAGAAAAGATAGTTTGTATACTTCTTGCGGAAATCTGTCATAATACACGAGTACCGCTATATGAACCATTAAAAGAATAAATTATTTAAAAAAAAATTATTTTTATTTTAATAATAGTTTTTACTCGCAGTAGATTATTTTTTACTCGCAGTAGACTATTTTTTACTCGCCGTAGATTATTTTTTAATTAATAAATGTATTCTAAAATTGTAATTAAAGACTATAATGAACCGGATGAATTTAAAGATCCAAATCAACATCCTCTATTGCCTATACATCCCTTTAGATTAATCATAAATGGTGCTTCCAACAGTGGAAAATCGAACTTATTAATCAATTTAATTTATGACTATTTACACTTTGATAGACTTTACATGTGTGCAAAAGACATATTTGAATCTAAGTATGAAAAATTACAAGAAAAATACATTCAATTTACAGATGTAGAATTAGAAGATATTCAAAAATGTAAAGGTTTAAAGAATAAAAAAGAAGTTTTGAAAGAATATAAAAAATTTAAAAAAGATCAAGTTTTGTTTTCTTCCAAACTAGAGGATTTTATTACCGTAGATGACTTGGATCCTTCCTATATGAATTTAGTTGTATTTGATGATTGTATATGTGAAAAAGATCAACAATCTATAGAAGAATTTTTTATACGAGGAAGAAAGAAAAATGTATCCCTTATCTATATAAGTCAGTACTATTATAAAATACCTATAACCATCAGAAGTAACAGCGATTATTTTATATTTTTCGATATGAAACAAAAAGAAATTAAACAAATAATACGAGAAATAGATGGTCAATTAACAAAAGAAGAATTTAATAAAATGTATAAGAACTGTATCAAAAAACCATATGATTTTTTAGTTTTAGATTTAGTCAATCCTAATATGAGGTACCGAAATAAAGAATTTGTGTATATATAAATGGAAGAATATTTAGAGAAAAGAATTTTTATTCACAGAAAAAGTTATAATTACTATCAAAAGATTAGTATCGCACTATCTATGAGTAAGTTTTTATTTAGTGCATCTGGCTTATCTGGTTTTATTTTAATCCCTTTATCAGCTTTGAGTTTAGGAGCTGGCGTTATTGAAGTAGTTGACAGATCTTTAAATATATCCGAAAGAAAAGAAGAATATAAATATACTTACAAATTTTATAAACAACTACTGAATTTATTTAAAGCTAATACATTAACTGAAGAAGAAATTCATAAAAAAGAGGCTGAATTTATTCAAAGTTTGAAATATTTTCCTTTAGAGAAATACGTTAAAAAAACTCAATTGAATGGCTGCAAATACATATAATTTTTTATTGCCTATAAATGACGTGTAAAAGTAATATATTCAAAGTAGGAAAATTAAGTAAAGACGGAAAGTTCAAGTTTTGTTGTATAAATGTGGTCAAAAAGGATCTGGCTTTATCAATTCAACAAGTAATAATTTACCCTTTGAAATGCATTTACCAGGACATCAATTTACAGGACCTGGAACACAATTATTGCATGGAAAGAAAAGATTAACCGATGATTTAACATATAAAGAATGGAGTAAGCCCATTAACAGAGTAGATGAAATTGCATATAAACATGATGTTTGTTACCTTAAAAATAAAGATACTAAAACTAGAAATGATGTATATGATAAAAATATGATAGAAGAGTTAAATACAATTCCAAATCCTACAATCAAGGAAAGAATAGAAAGAGGAATTGTTAAACCTATTATCAAAGCCAAAAGAACATTTGGTATGGGCATGATTTATTGTTTAAAATGTAAAAATTTTACTAATACTAAAGATGTTTATGAAGAAACTTCTAAAAATGGAAGATTGATGAGGAAAGGTATATGTGAAGTTTGTGGATCTAAAAAAAGTACTTTTTTTAAAGAAAACGGGGTCATAAAAGCAGTTTATTATGATCCCGAAAAAGGTTATTGTGGTATCAATGAATTAAAAAGAAAAACAGGTTTATCTCAAAAACAAATTACAGATTTTTTACATGAACAAGATGTTTATACTAGACATAAACCAATTATTCGTAAATTTAGAAGAAGGAGATGTTATGTTTCACATATTGATGATCAATGGCAAGCCGATTTATTATTTATAAAACCATTTAGTAAATATAATAGTGGAGTTAATTATATTTTAACAGTTATTGATATGTTTAGTAAATATGCTTTGTGCGTTCCTATTAAAAGAAAAACAGGTGAGGAAGTAACAAAAGCTTTTAAACTCATTTTTAAAGAAAGAATTCCAGAGAAACTACGGATAAAGGTACGGAATTTATTAATAAAGATACTAAAAAATTATTCAAAGATAATAATATTCACTGGTTTACTACTGAAAATGTTGAAATAAAGTGTTCTATTGTTGAACGCTTTAATCGTACAATAAATGGAAAAATAAGAAAATATATGGCTGCAAATAATACAAATAAATACTTAGAAGTACTAGATAAATTAGTTTATAATTATAATAATTCTTATCATCGATCTATTAAAATGACACCCTCACAAGCCAAACATTTAAACATTTAACAACATTAAAAGTTAAAAACATTTCATCTGCTTCAACTATAAAAATCAAGTTCAATTTTCTTTTTAACTTTTTAAAAAAACTAATTCTCGAATTGTATCTCTGTTTTAAAAAAATATCAAAGTCTTTCGTATCATAAAAATATTCATCTTCTTCTGAATCGTAACTTATTTTTTTATTCTTAATTTGTTCAAATATTTCTGTATAAACTGATTCCATTTATTTACATAATAATACTAAGATATTTACAGGTAAAATTTTATATTAATAATTGAAAAAATAACATATGAAAATAGAGATTATAAACAGATATAGATAATAAGATTAATTTAATGTCCTACTGATCAGTCTTTCTTTTATACTACTAGATGACGCTACTGTTTCAAAGGAAATCAAAAAGTTTTATATTTTCTCTTGTTAAAATAATAAAAGCTATTCTTCAGTCTGGGGCCCCGTAGCTCTGTGGATAAGTCTAAGCTTAGCATCACCTAGATCGTTGGCTCGATCCCCAGAGGCTTTCGTGAATAGCAGGAGTGTTACTTGCGTTAAGCGTCAATAGGGGATCATTATAAAACATCCCACAGAGCGTCATCGAGGTTAATATTGTTTATGTATTAATGTTATGTTAATGTATTGTTTATGTATTAATATTGTTATAATAGTGTCGGCCACGTAGGCTGGGTTGGTGTACTGGGACTCTGGTTCTGGAATTCGTAAACAGCTGTTGGAATCGGAGTCTCAGTACATCAACTCGGTAGGCCATTTTGCCTTTTTTTTTCCAAAAAATTTAAATTAATTAATGATGTTTTAATAGTAAAAATTATTAGACCTAGTAGTAGACTCAATCGACCCTTGTGATCAAGTTCCTTATCCTAGTTCTAGAAAACGTCAGTTAAAACTTTATGACTGTCATGATACTTAACTTTATAACCCTATTATTTTTTAGATATAGATAATAAAATTAATTTATAAAAATGTTCTTAAATAAATGGAAGAATTTAATGACCTCAAACGATTTCCTGAAACATACAAATTAAATGAACTCGAGATAGGTAAATATAATTTAATATCGCTGAGAAAAATAAATACAAAATACGGTGACTCTATTGTAGCTAGATTAGAAGTAGACAATACTGAGAAAGATTTTTATCTCTCGAAATGTCATGGTGAATTATCTGATAAAGCTATAAGAAAAATTAATAGTGGAAAATATATTTTTGATTTGAAAGGTAAAAATAAATATTACGATTATGAATTACATGTAAAATAAAAAACGATATTTTAAATAATCGTGATAATTTTATTAATAAGGTATAAAAGTAAGAATTTTGATTACTAAAGCCATATAAAATACAGGATTATTAACAAAATAAAAATTATTAATATAAAAAATAAGAATTTTTAAATATGCTGATATTTCATATAAAAATACAAAATATAAGTCTATTTTAAATTTTTTAAGTATAAAAATAGGAAATTAATAGTAGTATATGAGGAAAGGGCAAAGTGTCCTGTAGCCCCCCCCCCCCATATACTACTTAGGGGTGAGAGGTTATTGTTTAGGACAGGTTTTTGCTCGGGTCGGTGAAGGAAATGGAATCTTTTTCTTCAGTCTATTCTGATAGCCCTAGAGTGAAGAGAAGCTACCCTCCCTGAAATGCACTATTCTTGTTTCCATACTAGCAGACAGCTTCAGACTTTGTGGCAGGGGAAGTTCTTACTGCAGACAAACTGTAAAGAATTCAGTTAAGAATAATAAAAACTGCTTAGTACAAAAATGGCACCCTAGAAATTTATTTATATTTTAATCATACCTGCCAACATTGGAGAAATAAAATAACGGAGACTTTACTTGCAACAATTTTAGACTACGAGTTAAGTTTTGATACGTCAAGCATAATCATGTAAGTCAAAAGGAGAAATTAAAAATTTGAAATAATATAAGCCCTTAAATATAGTGTGAAGTAAAAAATATTTATATAAATCTCTTAATATAAAGAAGATTTTTCAAAACCATAATTTATTATTACTCAAACTATAAACACTCATCATGCTGCAGTACAAGCAATAGCACTATTTGTTGAGGAATAAGAGAAGTATTTTTGCCAGCAGCAGATATTTTATTGTTAAAATTTCTTCATCAAATATGGAGAAGTTTGAGAATATAGGGGCAAACAGGAGATAGTCATAAAATACAGGAGTCTTCGTTAAAAAAAAAACAGGAGACTTGGCAAGTATGCTTAATCATGAAGAAAATACATACCCTAGTATCATTTGGAATCCTGAGTGTTCTCAAAGTTGGGGCCAAAAAATTTGGCCTAAACAAACAGAGTCCATTCATGGCTGCAACAAGCATAGGTCCCACCAGGGGGTCCACCTCCTCTTCCATCTTGAGAGAAGAAGGTCGATTGCTGTCCCTCCTGATTGCGAGTCTGGTCGACCCTTCGGCTTTCAAGGTCTTGCAGTTCTCGTAGGAGTGAGCAGGAAGATTGTTTTGCGAGTCTACCAACTTAGTGGAGGCTACAGTCTGCTGCTGAATCGGATTGGAGGTGACGACACAACCCAACGACACAATCTTGTAAAGCACATTAGGTTTGTTCAGAACTGCCGACGGATTAGTTGAAACAACCTGCAAAGAGGAGATACTATCAGTCGGAGTATCATAAAGGTTAGGTTTCAACCGCATCCCTTATCAATTGTTTTGAAGAAAAAAAACTGAAAAAAAAAATCAACATATTTTTTATTTCATTAATAAATACAAGGAGCTAAAAACAAAACATAATACACAAGTTCTAAGCTGAAAAATTTTTTTTTACGTGTAAAAAATATTTAATTCACTATCAGTTTACTATAACAAATTATCTCTGGCAAATGAAAAAAGTTAGATATTAGTCTTTGTATATGTTCACAGCTTCATAATCTGAGAAATCATCTACATTACTTTCCCTAACAAACAACATTTTTTTACACTTTTTTTTTCTATGTAAATTCCTGAACCATCGGATATAAAATTGTATAAAACACGTCCGCAGTCCCACAAATAGCAAAACTCCCAAACAAATATTGGCCAATCACAGCAGATTATATTTTGTTTTGCTTCCGGTCGAATGAAAACGTGATAAAACAAAACATATTTACGAATTCTGCCATGCAGTCTACCACTCCCTCTTCATTGCCCCACATTCCCCCAGGAGTTTCGAAACTTCCGATCCATACGTGCAAGCTTTTTTCTGCTGTTTGAGCAACGCACCCCATATTTCATGAGCCGATGAATCTCTTCTCGCAACATTAAAGTGGTTTAAAACTATGTTGCCGGCAAAACGAGAGGATAAAGGCTCAAGTGCGATAGAACTAGTTGCGCAGGTTTTAATGCATTTCATTGTTCTAGAAGCGCATATTCTAGTTCGCATTCTAAAAATTTCAGCATTTTAATACAAATTTAAGAAATATGTCAGTAAACGGGAATCGGTAAAATCCGGTCACCATGACATCTGAAGAATCTTTTTAGTTCCTTTAAACTAAGCTCAAAACTGAATATTTGTTAAAAACAGATTAAATTAACGGACCACAGTGTTTGCGTAAAATATCTTGAATTGTAGACTGATCATGGGTTTGAATTTCCTTGCCATCGGGCTAACCATAGAAGGTTTTCCTCTCCATGTGACGCAAATGCGGATTAGTTCCATCAAAACTCGCTCCACGAAGACTAGTTTGACCTAATGCTTGATCCGGGAGTTTCTTAGTCTTCTGGGTTTTAAAATTACAAGACTACGGAGTTTAAGATGGATATTAGTAAATCCAGGATTAGGTTGGCTGTCTGTCGGTTATAAATTAAAACTTAGAGCAAAGGTTAAACATTAGGAGGAAATTCTACAAAAACTAAACTCTAACAAATCTAAGAAATTTACTTTTAAGTATGATTGTCCGTGCCTAATCGGGAGAAGATAAAATAACGCTTGTTTAAAAATATAAAAAAAAAACTTGTCAGGCTCGGCCGGATAACGATTGATCTCGTGCAGTAATCTAGAAAAGTTCGTGTGGGAAAGCCATTTAGATTATTGCAGACCACCCCCCCCCCCGCTCTCCAAGGTTAGAAACGTTTAAAAAATACTTTTAGATATTAAAGTAAAAACTGACTGAATATAAGATGAAAGAAACAAGGTCATACTACTTTTCCTTGAATGCTGTACTGTAACTGAAAAAATTGGGCCCGGGTACCAGATTGTTTTCTGACTTTTATGACAAATTATTTAATAAATGACAGATGATTTAATAAATGACAAATACACAAAATGACAAATGATTTAATAAATGACAGACAAATGATTTAATAATTTATGACGTACAAATTTTATTCTAAGTTACGTAGTTTGAAAGCAAAAATGTAAGTTCTCCTTTCATGCTAGACGCTTCTAAGTAATGATAGAGTTACGAATCTCTTAAAATAATTTAGCGATACGAATACAAATTTTTAAGAATGTGCTACAAATTTAAACAAAATCAGTACGGTTATATATCCCAGAATATCGTATAATCATAAAGGGACAGGCAAAACAACTCGTAATTAAAGTGTTCCCTTTTGATCTGCGGTGCTCGCCACTCTCACCAGTCTTACCGCCAGCTTGGCGATTTAAGATCTTCAGGTAAAAGCAACCCTGTGATCCTAGTTATATATATTCTGTCCTTCAGAGGAAGAACAGCCAACCTGGAAGACGAGGATCAACCCCTCAAAATCGAACTTATTGATTATCAAAGGAAGACTTAAAAAGAAGGACCACAACTTCTATAAAATTAAGCTGTTTAACGAAAATATCCCCATTACTACTAATGCTAAATACCTAGGTATTACGCTAACAAACACATTAAACTGGAATCTACATATCAACAACATCATTAAAAAATAAAAGGCGGCGCACCTCGCCTTAAAACCCCTGCTTTCAAACCACTCCAAGATGGCCTTAAAAACCAAAAAGACTATTTACCTGATGTGTATTAGGCCAATACTCACATATGCTTCCCCTGCATGGAGCACCCTTACTAAAACTCAAATTAAAAAATTAAATGCTGTTCAGAATAAAACCCTTAGATATATTACCGGGGCACCCTGGTACGTTAGAAACAAAACATTACATCAGGACCTTAAAATTGAACCCTTAGATAATTATATTGCTAGGTTAAACGCGTCATTTTACAAAGATGCAACAAATTGCACAATGTGCAATTTTAATAATATTTTTGATTTTGAGATAATCAACGACAACGCCAAATTTAGCCCTGCCACCGCCTTTTTTATCAGCGACGGCATTCTATCAAAACATTTCAATTAACTTATATTTACGCGAGCGCTCTCAAAACGAACTGCATCAATCTGCACCTACGAAGCCCTTCGGGGGGGAGGCGAGGGAAAGATGCAGAGACTTGAGAGATGCGCCCGCTCCTAAGCATCCTAGGATAGATTCGACGATCCCAGGCCCTAAAAAAGGCCTTCGCTCACTCCGCCCGCTCGCGTGCGTTCGATCCCCTATGTATATATTTTGTATATATTAATCTCTGCTACTATTTTGTCAAGATTTTTATATTAACCCAGAATTTGTTATATTTATTTTACGATCTTATTATACACGCTATCACTATTAGACAACCGAGATACCACCTGGCCCTTTAACAGGCCTTCGGATCTTCTCGCCTCGCTGTACATATTTTATATCTCGCATTTCGCTGTACATATTTTATATTATTCTTAATTTGTTCTATTATCGCTATGTTATTATATATTTAATCCGGACTTGCTACTACTATTATATCTTTTAATCCATGTTACGACCGCTCATACTCCAGCTTCCGATGTTTGAGTAATGGCCCTAAAAAGGGCCTTTTGCTCTCTCGAATGTTTTCGCTACCCAATGTAAATATCTCCCTTTTGTGTTAATTTCGTATGTTTTCCGTGTCATTTCCTCAATTTAGACTATACACTCGTATGTACAAATTATTAATTATACATTATTATTTTCTCAAACGACTTCTTGCGTTGCCTCTCTGACCCCCACTCCTCCCTAAATCTCCCATTAACTTCGATGGAGGTGTAGATAGCCCCTCGGGCTAGGAACATCAAAACAATAATTTTATATCGGTATCGGTAAGAACAGCCACTTACCTTTTCAACTTTTTCACTAGCTAGCTTGGTCGCAGGACGACCCATAATGTTTAATTTGGTTTATGTTATATTGATGTTTGTGTTCATGAAATAAATATGCCTTAAGAGAAACCCGCATTTCGTACTCACTTCAGTGGTGACCTGGACTTCGCAGCATGCTAAAATCAACTTTCATGGAAGAACCCTTGGATTATACTGTATGAATTATGGGATTACAAAGCTAGCTGGCGACGATTCAAGTATGTTTTTATGGTCATTCGCTTGGTTTAGGTATGCAATTTGTCCCTCTTAGTCATTAAGTTATCAGTGGTAGTATTTATATTTAGGTAACTAGTCAATTCTAAACTTAAAATGCTTGTCAAATTACGTTAATACATGAATTAGTTTTAGCTGTTTAAACTTGCTTCTATTTAAAGTTCAAAATGCCAAATGAAGGTGAGCAGAATCTTGCCGAAGCTCAAAGTGCTCGTATAGCTGTTAAACTACCACCAATATGGAGAAATACTATCAAACTTTGGTTTGTTCAGGCAGAAAGCAATTTTGATTTATCCGGAATTACTAACGACTAAACTAAATATAACAATATCATTGCAGCAATAGACCCAGAGACTTTATCAGCAGTTTCAGATATTTTTTTTAATCCTCCAACTGCAAATAAATACCATACTCTTAAAGAAAGACTTATCGCGGAATTTACAGACTCTGAAAGTAAGCAAATCCGTAAACTTTTTTCTGAATTACAATTAGGAGAGACGACAAACCGTCCCATTTATTGAGAAAAATGCAAACGCTGGCAGGTACATCTTATGTTCCAAACTTAATGTATATATTTTGATTGAACAGTTTATAAAAAGGTCCATTTTATCAATTTATGTTGAGCTAATATTTTTGGGATTAAGAATACATTTTGCTTACTTCTCTTCCTGACCAAACGTTAACTTTTACTGTTACAAACGGGTACAAGGGACGTTTAAAATTTTTTTTTTCAATTTTTGAGCTACAATTTTAAAATTTACAGCATTTAGTTATTGCATCTTAAACAGACTAAGCATGAAGTTTGGTGATGATTGTTCAATTAGTTTAAAAATAAATTAAATTTTAATTTTTTTAAAATACCCGAAAACGGAAATATTTGAAATGCTCCATGCGTTCGGAAAAGCAAAGTAGGAAGTTAATTTTTCGTTACAAGATTTTTATTATATTTATAAACAAAAGTTGCGATAATTCATAACTATTAAGCAAATTTTTATTTTAAAACAATAATGAAATATTAAAAAACACATAATTTTAACTAAAATAGTTACATAAGAATTTTCCTTTGTGACTAAAAATTTTTTTTACTCGAGTTAATCCTATAATGCATCGCAACTTTCATTTAGACATGTATAACGAGCAATTTGATGAAATATAATTAAAAACAGATAAAAATTAAAACGTATGGAGCATTTCGAAAACACAAAATTTTCCAGAATATTGATTTTGAGAAAAAGCCAGTTTTAAAATTTGCACACAATAATATACTATTTTTTGCTTGAATAATAAATTTTTAATGAGTTAAGTATGTGTAAAATACTTATGATTAACCTCATCAGAAATTATATAGTATTTAATAATATTCAAATGAAAAATAATCCAAAATAACAATGTTATTACAATACTTGAAAGAGAAAACGAGAAAGATGTGATAACACATTTTTAAACATATTTCAAATATATTACTTTTAACACTTAATTTAATGTTCAAAATTCGCCTGCAGAATATGTCAACTCTTATTTTTTAACTGATTTCTTTTCTAATGATATTTTTTTATATTTTCCTGAATTTTTCTCTTCCTTGAATTTTTGAGAGGATTTTCACTTTTTCTGACTTGCACGCCTGCAATCTTTCCTTTCAGCAACTGTTACAGAGCTCTGATAAATATGTTGATTTTTTAATTTTTATGTCTCAACATAACCTAAACTGTACTCTGCAACTACAGCAATAATGCCAAGCTCTAATCTTTTTTTGGAGATAAACACTTCTTTTGCACACTTACGCCAAATGCAACTGCAAAAGGGGCGTGGTCATACTAAAAAAGCTTATATCTCGGTGAAAAATGATCAGATTTTAATAAATTTTTTTTAATTTAAAGCTTATGATTCCTACTTTAAATATAAAGTAAAATCTCAAAATTGAAAATTTAGTCATTTTATTCGAATTTCAACGTCCCTTGTACCCTTAGTAAACAAAGCCCTGAATTGGTATTTTGCTTTTGAAGTTTTCAGCTAATGATCGCACAACCCATTAGTTGGATAATAGTATTAAAAATTAATATGGTGGGAAGTATATTTCAAGGCCTCAATGTCTACAATCTATTTAACAGTGTAGTATATCGCTATATTCAATTATAGATTCCATACGTTGTTTTATTAAGATAAAGAAAAAAGTACTTAATAGCTCCATGAAATGTAAGGAAAACTGACACCAATAAATCAAAACATGTTTTATCGAAGCAAAAGTTAATTGAAGTTTTACTTAAGTTTACTTTCTAAATTTAAAGTGAAAGTTGTTGCCAGCTATGAGATTTGGTTTAAACTGGCGTATAAAATAGGTTAATTTCAAATTTAAATAGCTTCACTATATGATAATAAATTTTAGTCTAATTTTGTAGTTTCAGGGTTAAGCATTTCAAATAATTTTGTTGAAAAAATTTAAGGTTTGAATTAACAGTCAAAACCACGAATAATTGTATGATTAACACAAGTTAAAGATATTAATATTTGAATAATTTGATTAGCAAGTTTTAAAATGAACAGCATCAAGAATACAAAGCAGGAGTTCATAGTTCAACATTAATTTGAATATAGAAAATATTTGAATATAGAAAAATATAAGGAATCTAGAAAGATTAATTACTGACGCACAGGTCGTACAAAACTTAATGAGTTTAATTATTTTGTTCTTTCAGGAAAAGGTTACAATACTTCGTTGTCGAATTAAGTTTAGAACCATTAAATATGAAGTAATTATATTACACAATAATATTCTGACAAGTTTGAGTACCTTTTGCTACATTCTTTTAATTTACATTAATAACATGCTGGCTAGTTCTAAATTGACACTTATATTTTTGAAGAAAGCCAAGTCTTTGAAAATACTTTTAAACAAAAATCTGAACATAACCTTTTTATGAGTGCTTTTGGATGAAAGGAGGGCGACGTCATTATGTCATCTTGAGTGGACTAGATTGAAGTTGGACAATGGACTACTAGGACAATGCTGACACTTTTTAATACCTGAAATAAAAAAAAGGACTTTAGAAACAAAAAGAAAGCTAAAATCTATTGTATTTAGCAATCTAAGTAGAGTTAGAAGATCCGCACCTTTCAGGAACATCCCCTTTATGTTTAGCACTTTGCGATCATTTTATGACCAGCAGTTTTATTCGGAGCAGTGTATCTCAAACTCCATTACGAGAATTTAAATCCTCGTATAAGCAGTGTGCGCAAATCACGTAAGAGAGAAACTGTTTCACTTGTATTGTAATATACTACAGTTTTAGGATACTGATTTTTAGTTTTAAGCCAGGAATCAATGTGAAAATTTAAAAATAAATAACAAACTTAAAAACATAATGTAATACAAATAAGTTGTTGAATTCAAATACATTTTGCAAAAATATTTGATAAAGTTGTGTTCAACATCAAAATTTCTAGAATTTTGACACCCTCAATCTATTTTGAGCTGATGGTATTTTAAATTATAAAATTTGATACAAACGAACTTTCTCTGAAACAAACGTACTTCTTCGACGAACTAAGAATTGAAAACCCAAAATATGAAAAAGCTACTGAAATCTAACAAATATCGTCCCAAAAGTTTGAGCTGGAGATCAAAAGTTTAAATCCCTTAATGTTAGTATAAAAAAGTCTCGTTTTAAATTCTCAAAAATTTGCACATCTTTTAATTCAAATGGCCAGTATTAAAATAGGAAATTTAAAAATTTTCGCAAAATCTATTGAAGCTACATGATCAAGAACCAAAATCCTTAAAAATTTAAGCCTTATTTAGCAATTTAAGTTTCATATTAATCTAATTTAATGCCTCTCGCACCACTTACATAGCATTATTCGTAAAAATTCATTTAGTTGATTAAAAAGATCTTTAATTGTTTCAGTTTTACACATTGTATAAAATATATTTCCAAGCCCACATATTTGATACCTTCCAATTAATGTCTTCAATTAAGGACGAATTTAAGAAAACTTCAGCAAAGAAATTACAGTTTCTCTACTACACTATACCTGAGTGAGCCTGAAAATACAGTTATAACTAATCACTTATTTTAGGGCACTGGGGGTCGTGAATTCAATCCCCGCCGAAGACTCCCGTGTAGTAAATGGTGACTGATGCACGTTAAATCTGTAGAGACAAAGTCCTCCAAGTTCCCATAACAAATCAATACCTCCAAGGGTACTGATCCAGGAGTTTCCTTGTCTTCTGGATATGTTCAAAAATTAAAAGGTTACGAAGTTGAACATTAGTAATCGTAAATCCAAAATTAGGTCGTCTGTTTAACATATAGGCATATGTGGTTATGAAATATAGAATTAAAAATCACTAATATTAGAAATTTTTTCTTAATCCTAGAGTCTCAATTTTAGTGAATAAAATACCCATAATTACAAATTTTATTCGCTACAGCTCACCAACTCCGATGTAATAGTCCGGAAATATTACGGTAAAAAGTCCTTTTACCGTAGAACTTATAGTTTTTAGTGATTTTACAGTAAATCTTTTTGCATAAAACATTATCTATAGATTTTGTTCGGTAAAAATTTCACGGTAAAGAAAACAGCGTTATTATTAAAAATTTTCCAACGAAAATTTAAATTATTCACATACATGTACTAAAAAATGTTTGTGCTTTTCAAGTCCAAACACTTTGATAAAATAAAGTATACTGCGCAAATATCGCTTAGAAAAATATTTGAAATTAGAGGTTCGTTGGTGAGTTCGCAACCGTAATTTAATATTTTCGTTTACCAAACAAGCTTTTTATGAGAATGTACCACACTGTGAAATAAAGCTTCATTCTATGTAACAAATCATTTATAGCAATTTGCAACAAAAATGGTTTAAATACTGTTAGACACAGATTAAGATAAGTTTCTTAAAATATAGCATAAATAAGTAATAAACTTTGTTTTCAACCTTTAATTTAGAAACTAATAAGAAAAGTGGAAACTACAATTTAACGATTTTTCAAGAATACAAAAGATGCTGACAGTTTATGGAGGTCAATGAAAGAAGGAAAGCAATTTAGCTTTCCTGATAGTAAAAATTCACCTACAATGGAAACTTGTCAGCCTATTTAATTTATCTTATAACCGCAATTGAACAGCAACCCCAATTCAGAATTTACGACTATCAATGCTCAACCCAGTAATTTTGTACCCAACCCAGAAGACAAGGGAACTCCTGGAACAAGTATTAGGAGAAATTTGATTTCGAGGAGGATTTTTCGATGTAACTAACTCGCATTTGCGTTACATGGAGAGGAAAACCACGAGAACTTTCCACAGTTAGCCTGATGGACACAGGATTCTAACCCACGATTACCAATGAGAATATTTCAGCACTGGTAAGAGCGAGCCTGGAACAAAATTCATACCAAGTAGCCACCGCTAGGATTCGAATATGGTGTCACGTCATCGGGAGGCGAATGCTTTATCCTCCGAGCCAAAATAACGATTTAAAAAATTTTAAGAAATGTATTGATCACTCGATAAAATGGTCAGATTAATAAGAAAACTGTATTATATATAAAGAAACTCACATTTGGCCAACAACTTTCAGGTAATAAATATCTTTAATTACTTTAGATGATTAATAAAGAGTTATATTTAGTAGTTTATCACTACTTACCGGCTGTAAAAGCTTAAAAATTTTGACTCTTCAATTCTAAACTGGTGTTTATCGAATCTTCTATTCATCAACAGTTGTCTTCACTAATCAAACTCCAGGATATACGATTTAAGAGGTCTGTACAGAATTTCTTGAATTGGACTACAGTCAGAGCTGAAAGTAAACAGTTTATTAAACCCATTCCCAAACATTTAACGAAGCAACTTATGACTGACTTAAAATCAAAAGCATTTACATTAAAAATTTAGCACACTGTTTAGATACAGCTGAAAGTTGTTACGGGTACTTATCGGTAAAAGGGACCACGAGTTGAAAACCGATTCTTCAGAGTTTTCGCCAATTAGAACTATGTAGTTCCATATAACCTTAGAGTGGGACATTTTTTGTTTCGCTATGCATTCCTAAGATATCTATGTTCAACATCTTACCGTGATATTTTTGGAATTTAAATTTTTACTGTTGGATTATTTTTAGGTTTATTAAATTGAGTCGTGCATACTATTCACGATATTATAATTAGATGTTAAAGGTAATGGTCGCGATATTATCGTTATAGATACATATTGCTATCGTTATTATCGCAAAATCGTATTTGATATATACTATCGGATGCTTGTGACCTACGCATGCCAGAATTAGGCGTTTTACGTGTTGACGATCAGTTTCATGGTTTCCATGTACCATATCACGTCCATTTCTGAACCTTTATTTGCACACGTTGTTTAATTCATGCATAGCACTATGAATCCGATACTCATTTGGACTAAACAGATATGAAATTAACAAGCTAGACAATTGTTTGGAAGGATTTTACGAACTGATGAAAAATAAGAGTTTTCTAATAATGAAGTGCCTATGCATGTATGCGTAACAATAACCTAACATATGTAGCCGTGGGGTATTGTTCATCTTCTAAGCCTTCTTAAGTATGGAGGTTGAGAGTTCGATTTTCACCTTAATCCTAGACGCAACTTACCTTCTGTATCTGTGATGTCTTTTTGTTACAGAACCTATCTTGAATTGATAAGATTTTTACTTGATAAGAGTTTACCGGCCACACAAATCAAGATACTTAGATATAAATGAATAAAAAAAGAAGAAATTTTGAAAAAAAAAATATTTAAGTGTTTGGATTTTCTTCTTTCAATTAAAAGGCAAGAACAACGCGACTAAATCATCTAACACAGCTTGAATGCCGGGACTTCTTAATGACATGCAAGGTGCTTTGGGTCTCTAGAACATGTTTAAACTCACATTGTTTGAAATCAAACTGAAACATTTCACATACATGAAAAAAAAAAGCATTTTTAAGGTATGCAATACTTTTGACAAATTTTGATTAACTCAATGAATATCGAACAAAGCATTTTTAAACAATGCATAATTTTGAGAAAAATATTGAAATTCTAATCAGTTGCAATCCCCAAATAACAAAATAAATTTCAAAACTATGGAAGCTAGTTAAAATAATTAAATTGAAAAACATAAATGCATAACAAGTCAAGAAAAAAATTCAAATAGTATAAAATATTTTGTCAAGTTTAAAAATTTTTTTCAATCCACATCAGTCACAACCAGTTTAAAAGTTGCTGTATCACAATACTGTGTAATTCTCAACTCTTTCAATTATTACTTTCATTTAACTAATTTTAAATATTAAACAGAGTGGGTGGTGATCAAGCATTTTTAGAGACATTATGACTTCACATGGAACTTTCTCACATTCATTTATTTCAGAAGTGCGTAGGAATCTTGCAGAAGCAAATTGAGCAGTAAGTGAGAGTTGAGAACACCATTGGAAAGTAGACAAATAGATGTCAGTTGCATTTTCAAGACTTCCTGATGATAAACTATTTAAATTATTGGTGTTTGCGTGATAATCAATCTGTGCATAATAAAAGATAATCAATCAATCAATGCAAGATAATCAATCAATCAATGGTGACTGGTGCAAGTTAAGTCTGCCCTCCCTGTTCCCATAACAATATATGCCTCTTGGGGTACTGAGTGGGATATTGATCGTCCTCTGGTGAAAGTTACGATAGTAAAACAAAACCAAAGTATACGATAGTAAAACAGAACCGTCCGATAGTAAAACAAAATCCAAACCTCGCAATCCCCGAAGAGAGCGGTGAAGGGATTCCCAGCCCTCGAACAAAGGTTCGGACCCACCCCCTAGGAAGTGACGTTTTGTATCGATAGTTATAAGAAAGTGACCAATGGCTTTTGTTTATCCTTTAATCGTTCTCCCTTCGCTTGGGGGTCTTGACCTCTATCCATTGATGGATGGATAGTGTGTGAATGTGTCCTCCCTGTAAAATGGGATGTGACGTATGTAGTCTCCTGATCATCCTCTGGAATGTTTCCCAAACCATCACCAATAGCACATTGTACAGCTCTAGCGCTTTACAGCTCTAGCCTTTAATCGTTCTCCCTTCGCTTGGGGGTCTTGACCTCTATCCATTGATGGATGGATAGTGTGTGTATGTGTCCTCCCTGTAAAATGGGATGTGACGTATGTAGTCTCCTGATCATCCTCTGGAATGTTTCCCAAACCATCACCAATAGCACATTGTACAGCTCTAGCGCGACGAAAATGAAAGCACAAAATACAAAGTTCAGCAAAGTAAATCGGAACACCGTAATGATTGAAAGTTCTATAAGGTTAGTTTCCCAAAATTACACCATGGGGTATTGTTATATTCATTGTTCTGCAGCAGAAGTTTTGATAATAACAAATGAAGTTTTGATAAATTTACGTCGCACTAGAGCTGCTCAATGGGCTATTGGCGGCCGTCAGGGAAACATCCCTGAGGATGATCCGAAGACAAGCCATCGCAATTTCGGCACCCCCGATTCGGTAGCCCGATACCCTGCACGCGAAGTCAAACAGTTTAACGAGGACCAAAACCACAAACTCTCTGGCCTTACGCAGAATGATACAAGTGGTCACACACCCGCACACTGACCACAGCCAGTGGTGCTTGACTTCGGTGATTTGCTGTGAACCGTGTCTTTACGAGCAGTCCACTGTGGGACTTTTTTATATATTTCATTTTGTTACGTTTGATACGTAAATATTTAAATGAGAGTGTACAGCATAGCTAAATAAGAAAAAACTGTGCACAAACGTTTATATGATTGATTTAAAAATAAGTTATAAGCATTTGGCATTTTGAAAGTCAATCCTTCAGTTCTAAATATAAAAGACGACTTACGAAGTTGAAGCACAATGTAGAGATCACATTGATACATCCATATTTGATGTGGGATTCCTTCCTCCACGCTATAGAGCATTCCAATTAATGTAAAATTTAAAAAAAAATTAAAAGCCTAACTTTGATATAAATAGTTCTAACTCAATCATAAAGTGTTCTGCACTTTTTGCTAAGAAAGCAAAGCTCTGAAGTTTTTAAACTTATTCCGTTTAAAGGTTTTCTAATGTAAGAACTACTTAATATATTCAATATTATTTTGCTGACTGAGTGGCAATAGAATGGAATTTACGATTTCGATCCCTAAATTTGTGCCCCGATGTCCTTTAAAAATCGTAGCTTTTTCAATTCCATAAAAAATATATGAAACCGGGGTGGGTAAAACTTGAAATGCAACAAAATTGGTAGCTGATTCGTTTCCCCGTGATCACTGAAGATATTTGATTTAAGGAAGCATCTCCGGACCACAAACCTCGCAGCCTTCGAACGCGGACGGTGACGTCACTATTCCCCGGAGTCTATTCTATACCGCCGTCCGATAGTAAAACAAAATCCAAACCTCGCAATCCCCGAAGAGAGCGGTGAAGGAATTCCCAGCCCTGGAACAAAGGCTCGGACCAACCCCCTAGGAAGTGACGTTTTGTATCGATAGTTATAAGAAAGTGACCAATGGCTTTTGTTTATCCTTTAATCGTTCTCCCTTCGCTTGGGGGTCTTGACCTCTATCCCAGAGTTTACAGTGTTCTTTCAGAAAGAGAATGTATTCTTTCATTTTGACAATTACATACATAGTCTAAAATAAATATCTACTTATTTTAATCTTTGATCTTTCTTCAAGAATTTAATATGTAGTATTCGTTTTAAACTTGTTTGCATTATTGTATTTATTATTAGAGAATCGA
Organism: Parasteatoda tepidariorum; assembly: GCF_982258835.1. Classification (NCBI taxonomy): domain Eukaryota; kingdom Metazoa; phylum Arthropoda; class Arachnida; order Araneae; family Theridiidae; genus Parasteatoda; species Parasteatoda tepidariorum. Next base: position 114,492,466 of record NC_141760.1, read on the forward strand.
TTCACTTATAACTATATTTACTAACAGTGTGCCAAAAAAAGAAATATTCTTAAAAAAAAAATAACATCAGAATACAAATCAAATACATCTTTATTTATTACCTTTTCTAAAAATCATAATTTGAATGAAGCTGCTTTTTCAATTTTTCGCTTTCTTTTTTGTTATAATTTCTCTCTCTCTTTTTTTTTTTTTTTTCGTAATTGCAAACTTATACATTTTAATAATTGTAAGTTATTTTTTCAAAAAAACATAATTTTCTTCCCTTTTATAATATTTTTAATAATAAATTACAATTCGCAACTCAAGCAGTGCAATATTTATTTTTCAAATTTAATAATTTATCTCTTTTTTGAAAATGGTATTTTCAATCGTTGTGTTATATTAAACTAGAATTGGAAAAAAATTCTCTGCAATTAATTTTTTGCCTTTTATTACCCTCTTACATTAAACCCAACTCAGAAGACAGGGATGCCAAGTAGTCGTACTTTATTTAAGAATTTCATGCTAGAGTTATTAGTTACACAATTTCACTGTTGTCGTTCTAACCATAAGGGCAGCTCGGGATTTTTTTTATATGACAAAAAATTCGTTTTTAAAGTTTAACTCGTTACAAATATTTTTAATACTTTCAATTAAACACATTTTCATTTTGAAATATCCTCAATTGTTTTTATATTTGATGCTGGATTTTATTTTTCTTCCTTATCATTTACCATTGTGTATGTAAATAAATTATGAAAAAGTAATTCGGAAAAATATTTGTTTTAAGTGCCACATAAATTTGTAGGAGACTTTTTGAATTAGAATTAATTGCATCAATGAGGATAACTTAAAATATTATTTGAATAATACTAAAAAAAAGACTAGTATAATAATGACCAATGAATACAAGTAAAACAGAATATATTAGTTACTATTTAAAAATTAATAATACTTAGCAAATTATTAATATTTAGCTAATATTTAAAAAAAAATCTCAAAACAGAGAAAACAATTATGCTTGATTTTTTCTCTCCCTAAAATTTGTAATACTAACAATAAGTATTTTCAAAAGTTCAAACGTCAAACAACAGTTTAAGAAATAACTAAAAAGTTTTCTTTAGTCTAGAATTTTTTTAGTACAATTTTTAAACAAAATATTTAAAACAACGTGATTTTAGAAATTTTTTAATGTTTATTTTAACAATTTTTTTTCTTAAAATATTACATAATTTTTAAAAAACAAATTTTCGAGTATATTTCAATGTTATAATTATAGGACTAGAAATATAAATAATTTTTTCTTGGAATATTGAGAACAGGAAAATTAAGGAAAAAAATAATAAAAGAAGGTTTCTTAATTATGCATATAAATTTACCAGCAACTTTAAAACAATTAATTCAAAAACAATTTTATTAAAAAAGTTTTCTTTCTTTATATTCCGGTCTTTTTATTACGCTCTTATATGAAATCCAACTCAGAAGACAAAGGTGCCAAGTCGTGAGAACTTTGTTAGAACTTTTAGTTATACATTTCCATTGCTGTAGGTCTAGCCATAAGGATTATTCGTGATTTTATTTTATTACAAATTCGTGTTAGTAGTTTAACTCGATGCAAATATCAACTAGTTTTCATTGCACACATTTTTAATAACAAAATTCTCTAAATTGTTTTCCTGATTGACCCAGGATATTTTTTTCTTATGGTTACCATTCTGTATATAAATGAATTATGCTAAAGCAATTCAAAAGAAATTCTCTTTTTTTACACATCGCATAAATTCGAAAAAAACTTTTTTAAGTAGAATTAATAACATACATTAAGATAATTTGAAGTATTATTTGAATAAAAACATAATAACGCTAGTTTAATAATAACAAATAAATATAAGTGAATATCTTTAGAATAACTTAGCTGATACTTAATGGAGAATCTCAAAACAGAAAAGAAAATAATGCTTAAGTTTTTTTTCCAACCTACAATTTGTTATTTACCATTTTATTAAAGGAGTAATTATTTTAAAAAGGTCAAACAGAAGATTAAGAAATAACACTAAAACGTTTTTCTTATTCAATTGCTTTTTTAATGCTATTTCTGACAAAAAAAATTTAAAAAAGGGTGATTTTAGATTTTTTTAAATCTTCATCTTAACAAATTTTATTCCTAAAAACAAAACATAATTTTTCAAAAAATAAATTGTCGAATATATTTTGGCATTATAGATATAAGAGTAAAAATATCTTTTTGTCTTAGAAAATAAAAGATCAAATTTTCGCATTTTAAAGTATGAACAGAAAAATAAAAAAATAATAAAAATGTTTCTTAATTATGCATCTAAATTTATCTGCAACTTAATAATAATTCAAAAACGATTACATCGAAAAAATTTCCGTTCTTCATATTCCATGCTTTTTATTACCCACTTGTATTCTACCCAACTCAAAAGACGAGTGAAAATAATAGAAATTATGCTTAACTAATCAACTACTTTATAAAAATTACAAAAGCGATCATATTCTAAAAGCTTCAGTTCTTTCAAATCTCTGATAGAAAATTGCACAGCGGATTTAAAATAAGTATACAATTTATAGTAATTCTTATTTATATTATAAACAATTTAGTTATAGTAATCTTTTTTATTTATTATGCACTTATCTGAGTCTTAACGCACCAATTTTTCTTTTAAAAAAAAATTCCATTTTTTTCGGCAAATATTTTGAAAATATTGCGAGGTAATTAAAATAAAAGTTAATAAAAACACGGCAATAATTATACTAAACATATTATATCTAAGAATACACAAAAATTTGGAACAGAAAAAATGGTCACCTTTTATTTAAAGTCGTGCAAGATTATTATAGATTTTATTATAAGTTCTGCTAGAAACCGAAACTAATTATTTAATCCATTTATTATATGAAATAATAAATTTGTGAGAGAAAAATTTTTTTCTGAAATATATTCATAAAATATCTAGGTAAATGATTATAAAAAATCATAAAATATCTGGGTAAAAATTATCTTTGAAATCGGAAATCTAATTTAATCCCAGCGTTAAACGCATCCTATTCGAACGTTCTAATCGCTTTCACCAGCAAATTGTTAGGTGAAAGTTTTCCGATAGAAGGGAGGAAAAATGAAGATCGCAGTCCGTTAGCAAAATCCGTTCGAAAGCGCGAGGTTTCAGGTTTTCCCTAGGAGTAGAAACGTGACGTCAAAATGACGTCATTTTTCTCTTCCTAGCTCGTTCGAAGGCTGCGAGTTTAGAGCTGCTAGTATCAAGATTTCGTCTGATTGGTTGTTGGTCTTAAGGTGAAAGTTTGTTTCACGGTCATCATTTTCACCGTTACACAGAGGTTAAAAGCGAAAATCCTCTTCGTCATCCCTGATACAACTCAACTAATTTTCACCGTGATCACTTCGAAAAATTATTTTCCCGCCTACTGATGTTCACTTGATGTTCATATTGCAGTGCCGTTTATTTGGAGATATTCAGATGGTCTTTTTAATTTCATTGTTAAGGTCAGTATTTTGTTTTCTTTCTTTCGTAATTTGAATTTAAACGATAAATAACAGAAATTTTTTCAATTGTTTTTGATTTAAGGCAACAATTTAAATATTATCTTATTTTGATGTAGTATTGTGGAAATCTTTGTTTAACCTGAAGGTTAATTCTGCATTCGAAACTTCAAATTCTTTTTTCTCAGAAAAATTTCAGGACTCGAGAAAATTTTAAATGTTTTTTGGAAGACAGAATAAAAGGAAATAAATATCTTAGCTTTTCATTTTTTTAAGGTTACAGCTTTTTCTAAGCGTAGAACTGAAAGAAATCGTTTCAACAGTTCAATATTTTATTGAATACTACGTATACACAGTTTTAAATTTTGTCATTTTTTGATTTTTAAATTATTAAAATAATTTGAAATTCGTGTAGATTAATAACAATATCCGTTTATGGATGTCGCATTTCATTAATAATTTTTTATTTTCTTTTTGTCGTACTTTAATTATTTGTAATTTGACACTTAAGATTTTTAACTTGCTTTAATTACGGTTTGAAGTTTGTGTATAAGTACCAGGACCATTTATCCTCAAGTGTTAAATTTTATTAATTATTTTTTAGCTACTTCCTCCGGGACCTGATTGATAGCACTATGTTTCAACTACCAACACCATGCGCTGTACAGGCGTTGAGTGAACTGCTCTTGGTCATCTTTGACTGGTGAGTGACAAATTTGATTCAATATTTTAATAGTGAGTCAAAATTAATTAGCTATATCTTCACTACTCGTTTAACCATGAATTTATTTTTTTTTAGTTACATTTTCCGTACCATATATTTTATTTATTAGTATCATAGTTAGAATAATATATTTAGTTTGTAATTTGAATTTTCTGTATTAACTGCTTTTGAAATAGTGGGTTGCACTTTATAAAAAGGGATTGGTCGTCTCCATTTCCTTGATCTGAAATAAAACATCTTATTTCGAATGTTTAATCTATTGTAATAGTTGCTAATATAATGTCTGACTAAAATCTGAAATTTGGTTAATAACTTTGGATCTGCCATATAATACCGTTTAATAATAGTTTCAATCTACCATTCATACCAGAATATTTTCTTCATTTAAAAAGGATTTTTAATACTGTTTCATTATTTTCGAAATCTATGTTATTTGACTTGTCTAATGCACAAATTTTGTTAAAATACCTCAGATTACTGTGGTTGATAAAAAAAAAAAACGCACAGAGTTTCTAGTTTTTGTAAATTTCATGATCAGGGAAAAAGCGCTGTGATTAAAAAAAAAAAAAACTTTAGAATCAAGTGTAAGAACGCATCAGTTATTGAAAAAAGGATTTAATTATTTGTTCGTTCTGCTGTGCCATTAGAAAGCAGTATGAAACGAAACTTAGAATAAGAGGAACTAATTTAAATTGCTCGTGAATTGAAACCTTAATCTCCATGACTGCTCTAATCGACTTTTAGTCATCGTGTCTTCTATTTATATACGAAAGGCAATGAAGATAGATGAAAATTTGACGACTTGCGGATCATTTTTATCTCTTGTTTTCAAGATCAGAGCTTTATAACTGTTGTTGAACAGCCAACTCAATATTTTATGTTTACGACTACTAGTGAACTTAGTAACCTTGTAATTTTGTACCATATCCAGAAAGCAGGAAAACTTCTGGAACAAGTATTGGGAGAAATTTGTCTTCCTGGAAAACTTTTTGATGGAACTAACCTGTATTTGAGTTACATAAAGAGGAGAACCACGTAAACCTCCCAAGGTTAACCTGACGGGATGGGGACTTTAACCCATGATCCGTCTACAACTGAGGATATTTTACGTCAGCAACGTGGTCGGTGCAAATCGAATGTGGAATTCGTACCGAACAGCCTTCGCCATTAGTCGAACCCGGTTCGCCTCATTGGGCGGCGAACATTCTATCCCCTGTACCACCATGGCTCAGTACAATGTTTATTATTTTATAACTGCCTTTGAACAACTGACCCAGTTTTTTGGGTTTACGACTAAAAATGTTCAATTCCGTAGTCTTGTCATTTTGAACACACAAAAAAACTCCTGGAATAAGTTGGAGAAATTTGCTTTAGTGGACGACTTTTTAATGGAACTAACCCGCATTTGCGTTACATGGAGAGGAAAACCTCCCATGGTTAGACTGACGGCAACGGAACTGTAAACAACGAACCGTCTTCCACTGAGGATATTTTACGTCAGCACTGAGATCAGTGCTGACGTAAAAGTGGTCAGTGCTGACAGTGAGGCCAGTGCTGACGTCTTTTTTTTCTGTTTAAAACTTGACAAAAAAAAACATCTACTTACATTTTTGAAGCAGTATTTGATTTTTGATTTGTTCCAATTTCTTTTCCAACTACTTGTTATCGTTCACATTTTTTGCTAACTTACTGTTCCGATATCAGCCCCTCGCACTTCTTGTATAATCCACAAAACACACAGCCAATAATATTAAATGAAATTTAACTTATCGAGTTATTGTATTATTTTAAACTATGTTTTAATCATCGATAAGTTATCACGAATAGTTAGTAAATCCTAAATTTCCAGAAATTCTCGCAATTTTGTTTCAAAAATAACACACAGGCATTGCTGTATTAACCGTTGAGATTAACTAACAGAGAGAGAGAAAATATTCCCGGATAATCTGGATGAAATGTTTAGTTTGAGTCCCCGGCAGAACAAAACTTCTCTTCTTCAGAGTTGCCAATCATATAGATATTTGTATTTTTGGTCTTTTTCTTTCCCGTTATCTAAATGCAATTACTCACCGAATTCAGTTTCATATCGAAATTGTTCTGAAAGTATTTTATTTTTTCTATTTCCCTTCCTTCAAACTGCAAGGTTGATATTTTTCAAGTACCTGAGAGTTTACTTATTATCTTATAATGAAAACCAATGATAAAAAGCAAACTTCAGCAGTTCCACGACGGTTATAAAATAAATCTCAAGTAAGCTCCATTCAAACTATGATTTTTCAAAGTCTTTTGGTCTAATGTCATTTCAAATAAGCAACTATACTGAGACTATTTGAAATGAGGGCTTAAATTGCAAAGTAAATCTATTTCAAAAGTAGTTATCGTGGCCTAGGCTAATTTTTCTAAATTCCAAATTTGGGAAAAATTTCTTTTTCTTCAACAAACGAAGCCTACTCGCGGAAGTGTAATTTGCATCTTTACCGCTTATTGACACGTTCGATATTATTTAGAGAAGGGGTGTCCCGAGAGGAAGATCGTGCCTCGTTTTCAGGCAGAAATCGATTTTGAAATGTAATGAGCTATCCTTTTTAATCATTCTGACCTCTTTTCGGAACATCGTGGTTTCCCTTCCATCAGACGAATATCTAGAGCTTCCCTTCTCGAATACTTTTTGTAATGATTCAAATGGTCTGAATGGTTATAATTTCAGAGGATTATCTCAATTGATTGATTAATCTATCTAAGTTATTATCTCTATAGTATGTTTTGTGTTGATAACTATAAATGCAGTCCCTGGCCAAATTATTAGACGTACTATAAGATTCTATGTAAAATCTTAATTATCACGTGATACTATTTAACTATATTGTTTTTATGTGACTGAAACCGGTTTGCACTTGTTTACGTTAGTGTATCAATGGGTTATATTAGGTTATATATAATATAAATATAGAATGTTTATTATATTAAGCATTATATTAGTACATTATAATAGTTAGATCAAATTATTAGACGAGCTGTAGTTTTTTAATAATGACATTATTTAAACGAGTTTATAGGCAATACTTTAATATTTAAACATACATTTAATGGGTTTTAATTCAGGAGATTTTTTATATACTTATCAGCGCTTTCATTACAGAAAAAAAATGAGAGAGAATTTCTCACCCTTTTTCTAAAACAGGGTGAGATCTCAAAAAGTTAAGTGAGATTTCTAAAAATTAAAAAAACACGAATAGACTTGGAAAAAAATATTTCTTTAATTATAACACATTTTTAACATCTAATTTTTAAAGCATTGATATTGCTGGATCATCATATGGAAAACGTTCTAAATCTACTTTTTCATCAGCTTTTCTCATTAGCTTGCTCAAATGTTTATCAGTCATTTGTATACGATATTTTGTCTTAATTCGGTTTTGAGTGCTAAATGACCTTGCAACAGATGCTGAACAATTCGGAATCACTTAGTAAATTTGTAGCATTGAAAAAAATTTAGACGTGTTACATGAAGAAATCTTACCTTCCGTGAACATGTGGTTGCAAAAAAATGTGTTCTGAAAGGTGTTCCGTCATTCGGGGGGGGGGGGGGCAATGTGTTCTGCTGTTCGCACCAGTTCTGATCAATACTGGTAAATAGGGAAGCTAGATAGCAATGATCCACGTTGAAAATAATGAAAGATCAAGGAAGAAAAGTGAAACGGATTTTATTCAAAATGGCCGAAGACTATTTTTTTTTCAAAATTCACACATTTTGAATAATAGAGTGCGCGAGCTTCTCGCTTTATTAATTTTTTAATGCGAGAAAAGAAAAAAAAAATAAACGAGGTTCTCGTGCTGTAGTGACAACGCTGCTTGTATACTTCCTATTTGTATTTATTTGTAACATATTGCATTACAATGTTGACCAAACGATACAAGGTCGTAAACCGGTTTCAACCGAGTAAAACCAATACAGCTGTATAGAGTATCACCGGATAACTGTATTTTTACATCATAGAATCTTATAGTGCGTCTAATAATAGAGCCAGGGAATGTAGATGTTCTAAAAATCCTTACAAAAAATGTAGTTTAAAAAACCATGCATATTTGGTATTCGCAGAACAAAAATGCTTTTAATGTCTGAGAAACTATGATTTTGTTTAATAACGGGAAGGAAAGGTTCTCTTGCTTTTAGCGTTCCAAAAAGTAAATGTGAAGAGGATTTCAATAAAAAATAACTTTTAGTAATCAAAAAATATGTTTAGTGGTCAAGGTAGATATAAAATTCAGAGTGGCAAGGAAGAGGACTAATTTTTTGAACTTTTACAAAAGTAGCTTTTTCACGTAAGCAACCCAGATTCAACTGTCATTTTTTCGCTTACCTTCTTTTTAGAAAAAATGTCACAATATCGATTCGAAAAATTCACAACATTTATGCAGTTTTAATAGGTACCTAATTTACTCATAAGATACTTAGTATCTATATCGGTATCAAAACTGCACAAATGACCATAATAAAAGTAGTGCATATTCACAAAAGTAGTTAAACATCATTGACGTCAGTGTGGATTTTTCTTTTTTTTTTTTCCTTGCATGTCTTTTAGATAAATTGGTACCATTTCTTTTGTATTTTAGCACATAACTTATGTTTTGTTTGAATAAATACCTATTGATAAAATATAGATCAATAATAGTTTGACGATTTTTTTACCTTCTCTTAAATGAATTTGTGGCATTTCTTTTGGGTTTTTTTGTACAAGATTATATTTTTAATTTCAATTAGAAGCTATTAATAGTACCTATTAGCATCAGTGGCATAAGAAATGGTATGGCAATTTTACTTCTCTCCTTTACGAATTGCTTTTATTTCTCCATTTTTCCAAAATTTGCCTTCATAAGCGGTTTTTTAATGAAATTAACTAGGGTTCGTTGATTTAAATCAAATGATTTTTTTTTTAAAATTCATTGATTTAAATCAACTGATTTCTTTTAATATATATATTGATTTTAAAAGTTAAAAAACAGTGTTTAAAATTATTGATACTTTTATTATTTTCTTTTCTTAGTTTTAAAATTTATTTTAAATTAATTGCTGCACTAATTAATTTTAGTTAACGAAATTACTTTCTTTCTTGGTGTGTGTTAAATTCCAGCACATTTGAAATTGATTCTTGAGAATGAAAGTACAGATTGAAGTACACATTTAATGCTGTCTTAATATAGACTTGCATAGCTGTAGAAAGTTATTAATATACATGAATTTCGAAGGAAAAAAATGCAAATAATCTTAATTAAAATTCTACCTTTTGATTGAAACAGCTTGGAATTAAAATCTACATTATCTTTTATTGGGGGAAAATGTATATTTATAAAGCTTGAGGTTATATTAAAAAGAAATTACCCTAATATGCCAGAAATAGGAAGAAAAATAAAGGATAATGTATTCAGATATTTTTTCCTGATATAGTGTCATTCTTCTCTTTCAAAGTTTATTTGAGGCAGTAGAGTTATTAACTGGTAACTGGTATTTTTTTCTCATAATATGTTTACAGTATCTTTTACATTATCAGATTTTCTATAAAGAAATTTTGTGAAAAAAATTCAAATGAGTGCATAGATTTTTTTAAATTTTTTTTTAGCTGATCTATTTTGATATAGAATTAAAAATGAATATTTTGATATAAAAATATATAGATTAAATATTTATTTATTTTTTGATGAATGACTACATTTATAAACACAATCTATTACATTTATTTTGTCATATTAAAAATCAAGAGAGAAAAATCACAATTTTAAATTAAAATTATGGTTTGCTAATTGAAACTTTAGTTTGCTAGGGTACCTTCCAAATTCAACTTTAGGAAAAACAATAGTTTCAAAAAATACTTCTTTTTTAAATTTTATTTTTGTGTTTCGCAAGAAACGAATAAATCTATATTTTTGTGTCGACCTTTTAATATTATTTTTAATTATGTCTAAATTTTCACAAAATAAATACCTCTCAGAAAAACCTAGATAGACCCCTTTCATTAAATTCTCTATATCATTTAGTCTTCAAATTTCAACTATGCATTTGTTTCAAAATGGTTGCTATGCATTCAAAACTATATATTATAATGAAAAATTATATTAGTAAGTTAGAGCTTCTAAAATATTGTTTTAATATTAATTCAATTTTAATGAAACATTTATAAAGTATTTTTTAATCATAAATGAAAGTTTTTACAATGTGTTTGAATAAAAATCAAAAAAATCTGATTTAAATAAAATAAAAAAATACGATTTAAGTAAAAAAATTACGAACCCTGAAGTTAACCCAAATTTGCGTTTAATGGAAAGGAAAAATTTGAAAACCTCCTACTGTTAGCCTGAAGGAGAGAGGACTTGAACATATGATCCGTCTATAATTGAGGATATTTTAATTGAACACAGTGGACGTTGCAAGAATTCGTATCGACCAACCATCGTTGGAATTTGAACTCGGGGCACCTCATTTGAGGGTGAGCGCTCTAACTTCTGAGCTGCCACGGCTTTAGCTAATTAGCTATAACGAATAAAAAATTATCAAATCTTAAAGAATGTGCAATAAACTACTTTCGTGTATTTCTCTGTTAAATTTCTTCTCTAATAACGCATTTCAAAATAGGAGAAAAGAATTTAGAAATATTCCTTTCGGAAGTTTGAAATGGATTGCTCCGTTATGCGTTCTCAAAAATGTGAAACTGCGGACTGAATTTTGATAAAAAACTGGTTTCTAATTGGTCCAAGATTTCAGATATCTCCCCTCTATTGATTATTTAAATTTTCAGTAAATAAATATGTGATTTAACAAGGCATTAGAGAAACCCATGTCAAAGAAAATAAGTTTCTAATTCTTTGAAAATATATTAAAATGCAAACAGGCAGACAACTTTTCCATAAAAAGCCTTAGCTGTGGTCATGGAGAGGGGAATTATAGAGGCCTCTTAAGGCTCTAACTCTCTCTTTTAATACATACGTACTTGAGTTCTGTTAGGGTTCTCTCAAATTCAGCTTAGTTAAGACTTTCTTTAAATGAGCTCTAGGACAGGGGCTCAACCCACCTGAGCTGGAACTTGGGCTCTATCCAGTTTGTGTAGGTACGGGACTGGGCTTCTAACCGGTTGTGCAGGGTCGGGGTTGGGCCTCTACATGGCTGTGTAGGATCGGGATTGGGCTTTCTCAAATTCAGGTTAGTTAAGGCTTTCTTTAACTGAGATCTGGAACCGGGACTCTTTACCCACCCGAGCTGGAACCGGGACTCTCTACCCACCCGAGCTGGAACCGGGACTCTCTACCCACCCGAGCTGGAACCGGGACTCTCTACCCACCCGAGCTGGAACCGGGGCTCTCTACCCACCCGAGCTGGAATCGGGGCTCTCTACCCACCCGAGCTGGAACCGGGGCTCTCTACCCACCAGAGCTGGAACCGGGGCTCTCTACCCACCCGAGCTGGAATCGGGGCTCTCTACCCACCCGAGCTGGAATCGGGGCCCTCTACCCACCCGAGCTGGAATCGGGGCCCTCTACCCACCCGAGCTGGAATCGGGGCCCTCTACCCACCCGAGCTGGAATCCGGGCCCTCTACCCACCCGAGCTGGAAGTGGGGCCCTCTACCCACCCGAGCTGGAACCGGGGCTCACTACCCACCCGAGCTGGAACCGGGGCTCTACCCAGTCTGTGTCGGTACAGGATTGGGCCTCTAGCTGGCTGTGTCGGGTCGGGAATGGGCCTCTACCTGGCTGTGGCGGGTGAGGATTGTGTCTCTACCTGGCTGTGGCGTGTGGGGATTGTGCCTCTACCTGGCTGTGGCGGGTGGGGATTGTGCCTCTACCTGGCTGTGGCGGTTGGGGATTGTGCCTCTACCTGGCTGTGGCGTGTGGGGATTGTGCCTCTACCTGGCTGTGGCGTGTGGGGATTGTGCCTCTACCTGGCTGTGGCGTGTGGGGATTGTGCCTCTACCTGGCTGTGGCGGTTGAGATTGTGCCTCTACCTGGCTGTGGCGGTTGGGATTGTGCCTCTACCTGGCTGTGGCGGGTTGGGATTGTGCCTCTACCCAGCTGTGGCGGGACTGGGACTTTTTTTAAAAGCATGATTTTTCTTGTTGAATATATGAAAATTGTACTAAAATCTAAAAAGCTTAAAGAAAATAGAAAGCATTTACGACTTTTGCTCCGTTTTTTAACCTTTTTATTCGAAAAGTCTTATCTAAATTTCTGTAAAAACCACTTAAATGTCCGTTAGCGTTACCATTAAGTTCTAATTTTTGTTCAGGAATTAGTGAAACGAAAATGAAATATTTGATAATGTTCTTTTTATAACAAAGTATTATAAAGATTTATTTTTCAATGCTGACCCCTCGACATGTAAGATATTTAATCAATCCCTCTATTATATACCCCGCCCATCCTTGGTTTCACCATGACTTTAAAAATGAGCTGAAATTATTGAATTGTCATCCTATTTATGCCATTGCACATTAATTGCGTTTGACATGTGAGGCCTTTTGGGTAGGATAGCTCAACTGGAATTTTAGAATATACTATTTCCAAACCAAAACGAAAGGGGGTTGTACCGAGGGTGAAGAAAATTCCCCTCCCTGGGTGCAAATTTAATAATTTTTAGTCCTTCCCTTAATTGTTGAGTCATTTGATTGCGCAAACATTGGAAGAGACAAAAGTGTTTTTGAAGGAAAAATTATAGTCCATGCGGTTGATTATGGTTATGATTACAGAGCAGGCGAGTATGATTAGTGGGGTAGGCAACATTAGTTTGCGAGAGATGTCCTTCCTTATTAGGTTTATATCCTCTGAATGGTTGAAAAGCGTGTGGCATCAAATATTATGCGTCAGCTCTGGCGAAATGCGCATGCGCCCGTGAAAAAATATCAAACTTACGTAAGTGAAAATAAGAGTTTTTAAAAATCCTTAAGTTAAAAGCTCTAACGTAGTGGAATATCTTTTTAACTTGGACCACAAAATCAAAACAAGCATTTACAATTGACTCTATTTCATTAATGCTGTTTCTTACAATTCAAGATGCTTTGCTCTACGCAAAATTGCGGATCTATGAGCAGAAAAATTTGGTAGATCAGGGTTGAAGAATGCAGCCTAATTTTATTATTATTAATATTCAAAGAATTTTTTAACTTCTATCGAGAATTTAATTTTTAACTAAGTTATATATTTAAAATGAATAAAATTTAAATAAATTTAATTCATACTTCGGGAACAGAGCACTCACCTTTCAAAGAAACAACCCAGATTAAAATCCCAGTGATGGTTAGTCTATACAAATTCTGCTCGCAAAAACAGTGGTGACAAAAAATTTCTGCTGTGACAAAATGAATCACAAGTTAGGATCCTCAGGCTGTTTGACTAGCCGTCGTAGGCTGTCATGAATTTCCTCTCCATATGATGCGATTTAGTTTCTTCGAAATAATCCTCTAGGTAGACTATACTTTACTCCATTGTTTGATCAAGGAGTTCCTTTAATCTCTGGGCTGAATTCAAAATTAAAAGGCGATATGGCTTAACATTGATGGCTGAAAGCCCTAAAAAAGGACAGGCTGTTCAACACTGGTTATAAAACAATTAAATAAGATGAAACTCACTAGATAGTGTTGTATGTAATATTTTGTCTGAAAACCATATTTCTTACTATACATAAAAATCATTCATTTCCGTGTTATTTTGGTTTTCAGACTGCCTAAAATTTATATAAGTCATAAAGATAATGTTTTTCTATAAATATTTTTGTAATCCTAATTTAAAGTTTTCCTGTACTGCTCATAATACAATTTTAATTAAAGAGTTTAAAACTAAGAGAAATTTTTTTAAAAAAATTATTATTATAATATAATTCTGCCCTACATTTTAAGATAGTTATTTAGAAAGGTGGCCTAATCTTATTAACCGTTTTACAATCATTATTTTTGTACAAATAACATTAATATACTGTTATAAATTACAGCTAGACCTGTTAAATGATTTAGAAAACGATGAACTTCATTCACAATGAGAAGCAAGCAAAAATAGTATTTAATATTTCCGCCCGTATGGTGAGCGAAAATATTAAATTACGGCTGTGAACTCATATTTGTTTAAACAATATAATGTTTTAAAAGAAATGATTACTTCTGTTCACCAACAGATCTAAAAAATATTTATAATACTTATCTATATATAAATGAATGTTTCTGTGTCAGTAGACTTTAAAGTCATCTGACCGAAAACTATGAAACTTGGCACACAGATAGTTCAAAGCACGAGGAAGGTCACTATCGACATTAGAACATTCGACGACTAATCGTTCTAGCGGGATGAGCGGAAAACGAAATGGAATTTTGTGATTGGTTAAGCGTTAATCATTGTTTTAAATATAACTGTAGATGATTCAATTCGTCACATATTTTAAAGAGAACATTCGTTATTATTTCTACCTTATAGTTATAATTGATCAAAAAATAATAGTTAATTACACGTATTTAAATACTTGCTTTTAAATTCACTATGTCAGATGAATTCAATGTTCAACATTACGTTGTATCACGCGTGGTCTATGTCGCCAAATTTATAGTTTTAAAGTTTTCTGGTACTTATTGACTTGTTCTTTTTTATTTATTAAATTTCTTTTGAAACGTGTTTCTAAAAAATTTGTTTATTTAAAATCAGCGTCAATAGAAAAAATACTCAGGTATTTAAAGGCAAAATTAATGGGAATGTGGTACTAATTCGTTCAGTCGAAACATAAAAAATCGCCATATTTCTGACGCCATATTTGCTGATATAATTGAAATAAAAGAAATAAGCCAGGTACTAGAAAGCAAAAGTAATGGAAAAAAAAGTTTTTTTCTCTTAAAGAAACGCCAGAAATCATCACACTATCATTGATTACAACGATGCTTAAATAATGTTGGTAAAATTTTAATTAATGTAAAAAAACTTATGCACTAAACAGCGAAATTAATGTTTTCATCGTCATATCTGGCTAGACAGCCCAGGGTGGGCCAGTGCCTTCCTTTGAATTCGAATCCACTTCTCTCTACTTTTGACACTTGTTCGCCAGTTTTTCTGTTCCGCCAGTTTTTATTAATGTTTTAGAGATAATTATTTTGGGAAGCCATAGAAAGTCACCGTATTATTATTGACACTAATGCTCTATTGATATTATGTATTAATTGAAAAGAAAAAAAGCTATGTGCTAAAAAGCAAAGTTAAAGGAGAAAAGGTAAACTGGAAATTCATTTAGGAAAACCGTAGAATAGAATTAGAAAACCGTAGAACCATTCTAAGCTTAATTACTGTGCACTACAGACTACTCGGTAATTGGTGCAGTTTTGTGAAGAATTCTGCGATGGAGTTTCCATAGTTTCAGAAAATATTTTTTCCTGTGGTAGCAAAGACAGTGCATTAATGTTTTAGTGAATTAGCAATAAAGGAACTTTTCCGCCGCAACTTATATTTTAATAGTAAATAAAAGGGCTGATATAGAAATGGTCATGCTCCAAAATCCTTTTCAAGTTTTAACAACAGTTCTATTTTTTTTTCTTTCTTAAAATTCGGATTTAGTTGGTTGCCACTGACGAACACATTTTTCACTAAATTCAAATGTTCAAAGATTATGTAAGAAAAATACCTAATATACTAATATAAGTATAAAATATTATATTGATAGATATATAGTTATTATTACAGCGCTAATACTAAGCAATTTTAATAGCGATACTTTTAAAATAAGTGTCTTACGGCCCCTCGAAAGATATATGTGCATGATAATATTACTTGGTATTGTTAAATTTTAACTATTATGAGTTGAGCAATAGTATCATACCAAGTGATGCTAAAAACATTTTATAGTTATTCGAATGGGAAGAACTTAAAAAAAAAACTTAAAGCCACCGAAAAAGGCATAATAAAAGGCAAAAGAAATAAAAAAATTGAATACTTTTTAGCCATATTAATTGAAAAACATAGTGGAAGAATCAGGTAAGTGACTTTTTTAGAAAGAAAGAAAAGATGTATCTGAACTATTTTCTTACCAATTTATTAGAAGGCGGACTAATAATTCTTTGCTTCATTTTATTTACCACTGACTAATTTGATATATCAAGTATACTAAAAATTAATGTGGGTTAATTATGCTAAGATTAAACTGATGGCAGAAACAGTTACATTAAACAAACCCATATTGATGCAACCACTTTTTGTTATTTTCTCTGAGTCACTAATAGCCCTAAAACTTTCTTACCCGGTTTTTCGGCTAATCTCTTTAATTATGTCGGTATTGGATTTTCAGTTTTGAACTGGATTTCGTTGTGTTTCTCGGTACTGATTTATTGATTCTTATTTTTTTTTTAATTCATCCCGAACTAAGAGCGGGTATTCAGCTTGTAGATAATGAAATTTGGACGTGGGAAGTAGAGGCAGAAGCGTAAGCAAACATCTTTTAGTACATATACAGTCCCTCACTATATTATTAGATGCACTATAAGATTCTATGTAAAAATATAATTATCCGGTGATACTATACAGCTGTTTTGTTTTTACACGGATAAAACCGGTTTGCACTTGCTTACGCTCCGGTATCAATGGGTTAATATTGTAATGCAATACGTTAAAAATAAATACAAATAGGAATTATATGAAAAATCTCCTGAATAAAAACCCATTTCAGTACGTTTGGAGTACAAAAGTACATTTGGAATGTGCTTACGCTTTTGCTGGTCAATTGCACTTTTTGTTACAATGCTTGCAAAATCTTAATGAATCACTTAAACAAGAAAGTCCGATCATCAGCTGTACGATGCAATGTCACTTTCGTGGCTGCCGTAACAAAAATGCTAATTTTTTAGACAGAGGTTATAACACTCGTTGGAATTAATTTTCGTTGAACTATCGTAGTATCAATAATGAAGAAAAAAAAATTCATAACCTAAATAGAAACGCTATTGTATGAAATTCTAAATATGGAGGATTCAGTTTTCTCACGTTAATTTTCATATGGGTTTGATTGTCGGCGGATGTGTAATAGTAGCAGGATATATAAGGTCTTGTGCCCTAAAATATCGCTGTAGTACTTAAATTTTGTAACAGGTAATTATAGATAATTGAAGGCGATAGTTGAAATTGGGTAAATAAAAACTGAAATTTGAGTCAAATATTTCAAGTAAAAATAAGAGGTCATTGTAAAATTGTTATTACGTATTCTTTATTTAGATGGTTAATAAGTAGAACATAGTTGTCTCTGTTTTAAAAATAACTTTGAGTTACGCAATGTTGCGCAATGTCGAATGAAAAATACTGATTTGTTTAGCAAAGCTCATTTTGAGGTAATTGTGAGGATCGAGTTAAATATAAATTTTTCTTTCTAATGGAAAAAATCATTCGCTAATACTTTCGCCAAATTTACGATTTTATCGCATTTGGCAAGATGGCGAATGCTTAGCGGGAGCCCTGCTTATGGAAATGTACACCATGCATTTATGGTAAGTTTATTGGCCATATTTTTATTCACGCAAGGAAAGGGTATGTTATTCGTATAATTTCAAGGAGCAGAAATAAAAAATAATGTGTAATGGAAAGAAACAATAAATGTCACGTTTTTATCAATTACATGTTCAGAAAACTACAAATTTTTAAAAAAATAAGATTAGCAAATAGGGAGAGCTGAAATTTCGTAAATATAATTCTTGATCAACAAATTTAGCTAATTCAGGGAAATTATTTAAAGTTTATATTCTTTTCATAGAAAGTGTACTCCTCTTATTGCTTCGTAATCATTTTAAATAAGTTCGAATTCATCTTTGTATTGCATTTATTTTTTTACAGTCGACAGTAGTTTGCTAAGCGTTCTGGCAAGATTGTCCAATGTTCAGCACGTAACAGTACACAACGAAACAATATAAAACTTAACCTGTATTATTAAAGATTTACTTAAGACGTAAAAGTAAAACAATGTTTCTATAAGGGTTACTATTAAAAAATTTTCCTAAATTTATCGTAGTTATTGACAGCTAAGAATGCGGAAATTGTTTTTACAAGTTGCCATATTTCATGCAGCGAATTCGACGTTCATAAATTCCATATGTACCATAATTTCTGGGTTTTTTATGCATATTATTTTTCCTTAATAATTGAAATCGAACATAATAAATATTATCTCTCTGGTCAATCATTCAAAATTTCAGTATTTTTTATTTGATCAAGATAGGTTATTTTATAGCATATGGGTGTTTAATTTTCTTGAATTCCCACTATATAATGCATTGTTTTATTTCGGTAAAATGTAATATTGTCTTTATGCACTTCCTCTTTCAATTCAATTTTTAATTTATTTCTGAATTAAAAAAATGTTTTGCATTTTATCACATTTAGCATAGAGTAATTCCGAAAATATTTTTCTGAGTAATTATTTTGTTTTGTGTGGTCAATTTAAGTCAAATGTTGCGTTTTGTATATTTTAAATATCACCGTTTCTTTTCTCTTTTTAATTTCTTTTCCGTGCTTGTAAATCTAACATTTTATCATTCTTGTGATCTTATAATTTAGTGTATCTCAAACTACATATGCAATCGGATCAGAAGGTTTGTGAATCAAATTTTTTTTTGCTGTGTCGTGAACTTTCTTTTCATACATTCTGTCACGCACATTCAATACCTATCTTTTAGATTTATTCATTCGTTTCATATCCTGATATCAAACATTTAAATTTTTCAAATTTCTGAAAATTTAAAAAACAGTTGTTTTTTTTTTGTTGATTCTTTTAGCCCTTTTCTTTCTATTTGCGATATATCTTATGAAAAGAACCTAAAATAAATTGAGAATTTATGAATTAAAATCCCTTGTATGAAGTTTTTTTTTGTTTTCAAAGTCTTTAAATTTACCCAAAAAATGCATCCTAACTTTTTAGTATACTACTAACTGAGCAGTTATTCTAACTACTTCTTATAACTTCTCAGGTATTCATAATCTATATTTTGCATTTAATTTAGTAGTTAAATGAATTTTATTTTATCACATGTTTATTAAACTTGGCAAATCTACCGATTTTCAGTGTTTTCTTTTTTGAAAAAGTTGCATAAATTCAAGAAATTCGTTCAATTCCTTGAATTTAAACAACTTTTTTTCCCGAAATTTAAAAATTGTTGTAATTGCTATAAGAAAAATCCGATCCTTTCTGCAATGTACGGGACAGCTATTTAATGTAATTTCAACAAAATTTCCTTAACAAAAATTTGTTTAATTTCACTTAAGCATAATGAAACAGCTAGTGACTTTGTATAGTCGATTAACCATATCAAAATGAAATCTAATGGATTAAAGCTGAAATCGCACATCCTAAATCTTTTAGAATATCAATATTTGACAAACTGCTCAATCACTTTGAATCTTTAACAGCTGGAAATAACACATTTTTCAATTCCTTTCTATTAGTTCAAACTCTCCCTTACATCTTGCATTGCTCGACTCCAATATTTACTTATAGTCTCGCATCGACTGCGGTTGAAGCAATGTCTGTAAGTTACAGTGTTGGTAGCTCCCGGAGTTAATGTTCGGCTTGTAAACTTGCAATGCTGTAACTTCGATGGTGGAGGTGGTTTATGCTCGGCTCTCACGCTTCTTAAAATAATAAGGAAAAAACTATTCTGCAGAATTTATTAAAACTTAATATAATACTTTAGAGATCCTTGCAAATATGTTACTGTACTAATAGTTTGAGTAACGTAAGATAAACCTTTTTTGTTGTTATTAAAGTAATGATTTTTTGATAAAATTAGATTCAGTATCATTAATAAAAACTAAAGTTTTAATTTCTGCTTTTCTAAAATATATCATAACTTTTTTTTTAAATTACCGTTACATTCCTGTAAACATTTTTTATCATAAGTTGCAATAGATAGAAATATTTTAATTTAATTTTATAAATTCTTAAATTAAAATTAAACAAAAGTAGGATTTAAACTCTTCAAAAAAAAGTAGTATTATAATGCCTAAATTAAAATGTCTATGTGTATGAAAGAAACTTAAGACAAATATCGAATTTTCAATGTACCAAAAAGTAAAAATTATCGAATTTTAGGATTTTTTTTCCCTCTAGAAGGTTTAGTGTACATAGTATATATTTATTGAATAGTTTATCAGTATATAGGTTGTATCCAGTATAATAAATAAATTTCCCTACACGAAGAATTGTCTATCAGAAAGTTAAGTTAAAAGCATTGAATTAAATACAAAATAGGTTTTCTTATCATATCAAAGGTAATACCTCAATCAAAAGAATTTTTCACTATTTCAAGAAAGAGTCCTCTTACAGTTATGTAAATGTAGAACATACACTGTCCCAATTAGAGGATTATTTTGTAACTGCTTTTTGCTATAGCTTAAAAGTAATGAATGAAATTGAATAAAAGTTCCGGAGCAATTTTAAATTAATTACAAGATCATGATTTCAAAATTGAACAAAAAAAATCGTTAGAAATTGAGCGAGATATGAGCATATAAAATATTTATTTTCATACTGCCCATGTACGGAAAAAAACAAAAAAGAATGTACGGAAAAGAACTTTTTTTTTAAAATTTTTGTCGGAAATTGCAGTTAGCAACTCGTGAAATAATTTTCCTCAATTTTAATGGATTTTTTTTTGTCTATTTTCAACGTGCTTGTTAATGAAAAATTGCTCCTAAAACTTTTATTTTATTAAATATTTTTGATGTTTTAGGAAAAAAATCGCGTTACAAATGAGTTTTTATTATTTATTATATAAAAAATTCCGTATTTTCATAATATGCGAGCTAAGCTTACGAAATTTTATGCAATTCTTACGAAAAGTAACAGTGTCCTTTGAGTTAATAAATTTATTGTTATAATTAAATAATTAATATACAATTTTATTATTGCAAGTGAAAAATGGTATGGAACGAAAAGCGAATACTTTTAAAATATATTAAAAAGTTTGCTCTTAAATATTTTTGTGCTACATATACCGTAATTAATGGTTGGCGTCAATCTTTAATAAGTATCTTTTTTTGAATGTTACTTTAAGACTACCTATGTATTGTTTCTCAACATTGTCAAGAATTCAACAAAAAAATTGTCGATCTCGTAATTATGAAACAACCAATTTACAATTAAATTGCTAATAAATTAATGTTAAAAAATGAGTGACGGAAAGAATGCTGTTCTTCGACCTGTTCAGCTCCTAGCATGTGGCTGCAGGCTGCATAAATCACACTAATTTACTAATTTTGCTGTAAATAATCAATAAATAAATTTTAATAATAAACACACTAAAAAAATTTCTAAAGAATTTACATATTTAATTTACTTTATGTTTTATAAAGTGCTGTGAGCAAAAGGGATTAAAAATATTACGAAATAACTCTACAATATTGATATTTTAATTACACTAAAAAATATTTAAAAATAATAGCGTGGAAAAGAAAGCTATTTAAATATCCCGAATTTTATTCTTGTTTTGTAAAACCTTCATGGGAGACGGCAATCTAAAGTGACTTAAACTATTCACTGGTGACGAAATAATCTGAAATGATAACAAATGCTCTCGAGTGACCACATCGTCTAATATTACTTGAAGTGCTCACGGGTGGAAGGAGGGAATGTAAAATTTTAAATCAATTTAATTACGGAAATTAGGCAGACACTTAAAGTTGTAAAAATATGCACTGTAATCTAAACTCAAAAACTCGTTGGAAAAACTCCCGATTCTGTTTTTAACCGATTACTCGAAATGTACACAGTTGTATCAAATACGATAATATCTCGATCATTAATGATAATACACATTAAATGTTCTTAAATATCCCGTGTGGTGACCGGGTTAGAAAGAATAGTCCCACTGTAGCTCATGCATGTCGTAAGAGGCGACTAAAATGGGTACCCACTGTCTGGGTATATATATCTGGGTATCATTAGGGATAACAATAATACACAGTGTCTGGGTATCATTAAGGATCGCGATATTATCGCATTTGATGCGTCTGTGTAAATTTCGAGTAATCTCTTAAAAACATAATTGGATGATATTCCTGCGAGTTAGTGAAGTTGTATTATTGATTCTCATCAATTATAGTCGAAGCAATTTCGTATTCAATGTGTATTGTTATCCTTAATGATTGCGATATTACCGTATTTGATGCCCCTGTGTAAATATTGGGAGATTTTTTAAAACAGTAAATAAATGTAAAAATTTGGAGTGATCTCTTAAATTTGATTAATGTAAAAATTTGGAGTGATCTCTTAAAGATGGAATCGGGTGTCATTCATACCAGTTGGTGATTTTGTCTTCATATATCCAATAACATTACAAAATCGAAAATTCCTTCTGAATTATCGGTTTGAGCAGGCAAGTCTTTCACATAGTGTTGTATAAAAGGTTGAACCAAGTGAAATTGTGAGCAGAGTGAAATATACCAACTCAAACAATATTCATGCTTATATGTTACATAATAATCATTCTCATATTCAATAAGAATCGTCAAATATATTCGCTATATTTTTGTTTACCTGCAAACATATACATCGAAATTCTAATCATGCTGCCTGTAGAAAAATAAAACTATGGATAATAAAACTGCTTCTAATTTGAGCTGTTAGAGTGATGTAAGATTAGCGTTCTTCATCATTAACTAGTAAAATGTCTTCTCATACATTATTTCTTACTGAATCAACATGTTTTGTATTTCCAAGTTTAAATTTTTTTTCTTCAAGTATTGTTGATTTATCCTCAAACATATAAGGACATATAAGCCCTATCCTTCAAACATATAAACCCTATGTTAATCTTTCATTTTGCTACGATTAACATATTAACAAAAGGTTCCTCTCTGGAAGTATAAAACTTGCATATTTTATAAACAAAATGATTGTAAGTTTTCATGAAAAAAATTGACTTTCGATGGTAAAAAAAATCCTTAGAGACAAGCGATCTCGGGGGTTGTAGAGCGGATCGATCTGAAGTGGTGTCCACTATTATATTAGAAAATCACATGAAGCCAATTTAAAGGTTCAGAGACTATCGCCGTTCAAGTTGAACCTTAATATCATGCGTCGGAAAACCGAGAATAAAAAGTAACTTAAGAACCGTAAAGAACAGTCTTACTCATAAATGATTTCTGCTAGTTTTACAACTATGTGAAAGCAAAAACGTTATTTTGAATTGCTCTGTTAGTTTTCTTATAATTTTGTTCGTCTATGTGTTTTACATTTAAATGTTATTAATTAAAATATCTTTTTTCATTTATAAAATCGAGTCTAGTTTCTTATAAAAGATTTAGGTGCTTGTGATTTATAGAAATTCTCGATAAGAATATAGCCTAATCCCTGATATCGGAAAGAAGACACTCATCCAAATAAAGGTAAGGTCTTTTACTTACCTCATCTAATGGTGCAAACTACTTTCTCGTTAAGTTGGAACATCATGCATTCAAAGTTGATGCAAGGTGCCCCGCAGAGGACTGGTTGTACAGACACGGTTCCGAGAAGAACACCATCATTAAACTCGACGATTACGATACTTTCGTGTTCAATGTGTATAGTTTTCATTAATGATCACGATATTATTGTATTTGAGTCACCTGTGTAAATTTCGAGTAATCTGTTAAAAACAGAATCGGGCGTTATTCATACGAGTTGGTGTATTTGGATTCATGATAGTTAACCATTATAATCGAAACACTTTCGTATTCAATGTGTATAGTTATAATTAATGATCACGATATTATCGTATTTGATGCACCTGTTTGCATTTCGAGTAATCTGTTTCCATTTCGAGTAATCTGTTCAAAATGCTGTCGAGTGACCACACCATCTAATATGACGTGAAGTGCTCACGGGAGGAAGGAGGAAATCTAAAATTTTTAATTACTTTAATTACCGAAATCAGACAGACACTTAAAGGTGTAAAAAATTTCATGGACTTACAATATTCATGCTCATATGTTACGTAATATTCGTACTCATATTCAATAAGTATCGTCAAATATATTCGCTACATAATATTTTATAATTGTTTTGTTTCAAGAAAAAGTCGTATGTTATGACATTATGGTCACCTGAGTAAATTTCGAGTAATCTGTAAAAACAGAATCAGCCGTTATTTATACGAGTTGGTGAATTTGAATTCATGATTGTTAACCATTATAATTGAAACACTTTCGTATTCAATGTGTATAGTTATAATTAATGATCACGATATTATCGTATTTGCTGCACCTGCTTGCATTTCGAGTAATCTGCTTTCATTTCCAGTAATCTGTTCAAAATGCTGTCGAGTGACCACACCATCTAATATGACGTGAAGTGCTCACGGGAGGAAGGAGGGAATCTAAAATTTTTTATTAATTTAATGACCGAAATCAGACAGACACTTAAAGGTGTTTAAATTTTCATGGACATACAATATTCATGCTCATATGTTACGTAATATTCATTCTCATATTCAATAAGTATCGTCAAGTATATTCGCTACATAATATTTTATAATTGTTATGTTTCAAGAAAAAGCCGTATGTTATGGCATTTAATAAACATAGTAATCAATTATAATCGAAACAATTTCGTATTCAATGTGTATAGTTTTCATTAATGATCACGATATTATCGTATTTCAGTCACCTGAGTAAATTTCGAGTAATCTGCAAAAACAGAATCCGGCGTTATTCATACGAGTTGGTGTATTTGGATTCATGATTATTAACCATTATAATCGAAACACTTTCGTTTTCAATGTGTATAGTTATAATAAATGATCACGATATTATCTTATTTGATGCACCTGTTTGCATTTCGAGTAATCTGTTCAAAATGCTGTCGAGTGACCACACCATCTAATATGACGTGAAGTGCTCACGGGTGGAAGGAGGGAATCAAAAATTTTAAATCATTTTAATTACCGAAATGTGACAGACTTATGTCAATTTAATTACTCTGTTTGTTTTCTTATAATTTTGTTCGTCTATGTGTTCGAAATTTAAATTTTACTAATTAAAATATCTTTTTTCATTTATAAAATCGAGTCGAGTTTCTTATAAAAGATTTAGGAGCTTGTGATTTACAGAAATTCTCGATAAGAACATAGCCTAATCCCTGTTTTCGGAAAGAAGAAACTCTTCCAAATAAAGGTAAGGTCTTTTATATACCTTATCTAATGGTGAAAACTACTTTCTCGTTAAGTTGGAACATCATGCATTCAAAGTTGATGCTTTCCGACAATAAGGTGCCCCGCAGTGGACTGGTTGTAGAGACACGGCTCCGAGTAGAACACCATCATTAAACTCGACGATCACGATATTTTCGTATTCAAAGTGTATAGTTTTCATTAATGATCACGATATTATTGTATTTGAGTCACCTGTGTAAATTTCGAGTAATCTGTTAACAACAGAATCGGGCGTTATTCATACGAGTTGGTGTATTTGGATTCAAGATTGTTAACCATTATAATCGAAACACTTTCGTATTCAATGTGTATAGTTATAATTAATGATCACGATATTATCTTATTTGATGCACCTGTTTGCATTTCGAGTAATCTGTTTCCATTTCGAGTAATCTGTTCAAAATGCTGTCGAGTGACCACACCATCTAATATGACGTGAAGTGCTCACAGGTGGAAGAAGGGAATGTAAAATTTTAAATCAATTTGACTAAGGAAATTAGGCAAACACTTAAATTTGCTAAAATACGCACTGTATTCTACACTCATAAACTCGTAGAAAAACCGCCCGATTCTGTTTTTAACCGATTACTCGAAATCTACACAGTTGTATCAAATACGATAATATTACGATCATTAATGATAATACACATTGAATGTTCTTAAATTTCCCGTGTGGTGACCGGGTTAGAAAGAATAGTCCCACTGTAGCTCATGCATGTCGTAAGAGGCGACTAAAATGGGTACCCACTGTCTGGGTATATATATCTGGGTATCATTAGGGATAACAATAATACATAGCGTCTGGGTATCATTAAGGATCGCGATATTATCGCATTTCATGCGTCTGTGTAAATTTCGAGTAATCTCTTGAAAACATAATTTGATGATATTCCTGCTAGTTAGTGAAGTTGGATTACCGATTCTCATCAATTATAATCGAAGCAATTTGGCATTTAATGTGTAAATATCGGGCGATTCTTTGAAACCGATTAATGTAAAAAATTGGACTGATCACATACAAATAAAATCGGGTGTCTTTCATACCAGCTGGTGATTTTGGATTCATGTATCCAATAACATTACAAAATCGAAAATTCCTTCGGAATTATCGGTTTGAACAGGTAAGTCTATCACATAGTGTTGTATAAAAGGTTGAACCAAGTGAAATTGTGAACAGAGTGAAATGTACCAACTCATACAATATTCATGCTCATATGTTACGTAATATTCATACTCGTATTCAATAAGTATCGTCAAGTAGATTCGCTACATAATATTTTTCAATTGTTATTTTTCAACGAAAAGCCGTAATGTTATGGCATTGAATAAATATGGTGATCAATTATAATCGAAACAGTTTCGTATTCAATGTGTATAGTTTTCATTAATGATCATGATATTATCGTATTTGAGTCACCTGTGTATATTTCGAGTAATCTGTAAAATCAGAATCGGGTGTTATTCATACGAGTTGGTGTATTTGGATTCATGATTGTTAATCATTATAATTGAAACACTTTCGTATTCAATGTGTATAGGTATAATTAATGATCACGACATTATTGTATTTGAGTCACCTGTGTAAATTTCGAGTAATCTGTTAAAAACAGAATCGGGCGTTATTCATACGAGTTTGTGGATTTAGATTCATGATTGTTAACCATTATAATCGAAACACTTTTGTATTCAATGTGTATAGTTATAATTAATGATCACGATATTATCGTATTTGTTGCACCTGCTTGCATTTCGAGTAATCTGCTTCCATTTCGAGTAATCTGCTTCCATTTCGAGTAATCTGTTCAAAATGCTGTCGAGTGACCACACCATCTAATATGACGTGAAGTGCTCATGGGTGGAAGGAGGGAATCTAAAATTTTTAATTATTTTAATTACCGAAATCAGACAGACACTTAAAGGTGTTAAAATTTTCATGGACTTACAATATTCATGCTCATATGTTACGTAATATTCATACTCATATTCAATAAGTATCGTCAAGTATATTCGCTAAATAATATTTTATAATTGTTATGTTTCAAGAAAAAGCCGTATGTTATGGCATTGAATAAACATAGTAATCAATTATAATCGAAACAGTTTCATATTCAATGTGTATAGTTTTTATTAATGATCACAATATTATTGTATTTGAGTCACCTGTGTAAATTTCGAGTAATCTGTTAAAAACAGAATCGGGCGTTATTCATACGAGTTTGTGGATTAGGATTCATGATTGTTAACCATTATAATCGAAACACTTTTGTATTCAATGTGTATAGTTATAATTAATGATCACGATATTATCGTATTTGTTGCACCTGCTTGCATTTCGAGTAATCTGCTTCCATTTCGAGTAATCTGTTCAAAATGCTGTCGAGTGACCACACCATCTAATATGACGTGAAGTGCTCACGGGTGGAAGGAGGGAATCTAAAATTTTTTATTAATTTAATGACCGAAATCAGACAGACACTTAAAGGTGTTTAAATTTTCATGGACTTACAATATTCATGCTCATATGTTACGTAATATTCATTCTCATATTCAATAAGTGTCGTCAAGTATATTCGCTACATATATTTTTATAATTGTTATGTTTCAAGAAAAAGCCGTATGTTATGGCATTTAATAAACATAGTAATCAATTATAATCGAAACAATTTCGTATTCAATGTGTATAGTTTTTATTAATGATCACGATATTATTGTATTTGAGTCACCTGTGTAAATTTCGAGTAATCTGTTAAAAACAGAATCGGGCGTTATTCATAGGAGTTTGTGGGTTTGGATTCATGATTGTTAACCATTATAATCGAAACACTTTTGTATTCAATGTGTATAGTTATAATTAATGATCACGATATTATCGTATTTGTTGCACCTGCTTGCATTTCGAGTAATCTGCTTGCATTTCGAGTAATCTGCTTCCATTTCGAGTAATCTGTTCAAAATGCTGTCGAGTGACCACACCATCTAATATGTCGTGAAGTGCTCACGGGTGGAAGGAGGGAATCTAAAATTTTTTATTAATTTAATGACCGAAATCAGACAGACACTTAAAGGTGTTTAAATTTTCATGGACTTACAATATTCATGCTCATATGTTACGTAATATTCATTCTCATATTCAATAAGTGTCGTCAAGTATATTTGCTACATATATTTTTATAATTGTTATGTTTCATGAAAAAGCCGTATGTTATGGCATTGAATAAACATAGTAATCAATTATAATCGAAACAGTTTCGTATTCTATGTGTATAGTTTTTATTAATGATCACGATATTATTGTATTTGAGTCACCTGTGTAAATTTCGAGTAATCTGTTAAAAACAGAATCGGGCGTTATTCATACGAGTTTGTGGATTTGGATGCATGATTGTTAACCATTATAATCGAAACACTTTTGTATTCAATGTGTATAGTTATAATTAATGATCACGATATTATCATATTTGTTGCACCTGTTTGCGTTTCGAGTAATCTGTTTCTATTTCGAGTAATCTGTTCAAAATGCTGTCGAGTGACCACACCATCTAATATGACGGGAAGTGCTCACGGGTGGAAGGAAGGAATCTAAAATTTTTAATTTATTTAATTACCGAAATCAGACAGACACTTAAAGGTGTTAAATTTTCATGGACTTACAATATTCATGCTCATATGTTACGTAATATTCATTCTCATATTCAATAAGTGTCGTCAAGTATATTCGCTACATATATTTTTATAATTGTTATGTTTCAAGAAAAAGCCGTATGTTATGGCATTGAATAAACATAGTAATCAATTATAATCGAAACAGTTTCGTATTCAATGTGTATATTTTTTATCAATGATCACGATATTATTGTATTTGAGTCACCTGTGTAAATTTCGAGTAATCTGTTAAAAACAGAATCGGGCGTTATTCATACGAGTTTGTGGATTTGGATTCATGATTGTTAACCATTATAATCGAAACACTTTTGTATTCAATGTGTATAGTTATAATTAATGATCACGATATTATCGTATTTGTTACACCTGCTTGCATTTCGAGTAATCTGTTTCCATTTTGAGTAATCTGTTCAAAATGCTGTCGAGTGACCACACCATCTAATATGACGTGAAGTGCTCACGGGTGGAAGGAGGGAATCTAAAAAATTTTATTAATTTAATGACCGAAATCAGACAGACACTTAAAGGTGTTTAAATTTTCATGGACTTACAATATTCATGCTCATATGTTACGTAATATTCATTCTCATATTCAATAAGTGTCGTCAAGTATATTCGCTACATATATTTTTATAATTGTTATGTTTCAAGAAAAAGCCGTATGTTATGGCATTGAATAAACATAGTAATCAATTATAATCGAAACAGTTTCATATTCAATGTGTATAGTTTTTATTAATGATCACGATATTATTGTATTTGAGTCACCTGTGTAAATTTCGAGTAATCTGTTAAAAACAGAATCGGACGTTATTCATACGAGTTTGTGGATTTGGATTCATGATTGTTAACCATTATAATCGAAACACTTTTGTATTCAATGTGTATAGTTATAATTAATGATCACGATATTATCGTATTTGTTGCACCTGCTTGCATTTCGAGTAATCTGCTTCCATTTCGAGTAATCTGTTCAAAATGCTGTCGAGTGACCACACCATCTAATATGACGTGAAGTGCTCACGGGTGGAAGGAGGGAATCTAAAATTTTTTATTAATTTAATGACCGAAATCAGACAGACACTTAAAGGTGTTTAAATTTTCATGGACTAACAATATTCATGCTCATATGTTACGTAATATTCATACTCATATTCAATAAGTATCGTCAAGTATAATCGCTAAATAATATTTTATAATTGTTATGTTTCAAGAAAAAGCCGTATGTTATGGCATTGAATAAATATAGTTATCAATTATAATCGAAACAGTTTCGTATTCAATGTGTATAGTTTTCATTAATGATCACGATATTATTGTATTTGAGTCACCTGTGTAAATTTCGAGTAATCTGTTAAAAACAGAATCGGGCGTTATTCATACGAGTTTGTGGATTTGGATTCATGATTGTTAACCATTATAATCGAAACACTTTTGTATTCAATGTGTATAGTTATAATTAATGATCACGATATTATCGTATTTGTTGCACCTGCTTGCATTTCGAGTAATCTGCTTCCATTTCGAGTAATCTGTTCAAAATGCTGTCGAGTGACCACACCATCTAATATGACGTGAAGTGCTCACGGGTGGAAGGAGGGAATCTAAAATTTTTTATTAATTTAATGACCGAAATCAGACAGACACTTAAAGGTGTTTAAATTTTCATGGACTTACAATATTCATGCTCATATGTTACGTAATATTCATTCTCATATTCAATAAGTGTCGTCAAGTATATTCGCTACATATATTTTTATAATTGTTATGTTTCAAGAAAAAGCCGTATGTTATGGCATTTAATAAACATAGTAATCAATTATAATCGAAACAATTTCGTATTCAATGTGTATAGTTTTTATTAATGATCACGATATTATTGTATTTGAGTCACCTGTGTAAATTTCGAGTAATCTGTTAAAAACAGAATCAGGCGTTATTCATAGGAGTTTGTGGGTTTGGATTCATGATTGTTAACCATTATAATCGAAACACTTTTGTATTCAATGTGTATAGTTATAATTAATGATCACGATATTATCGTATTTGTTGCACCTGCTTGCATTTCGAGTAATCTGCTTCCATTTCGAGTAATCTGTTCAAAATGCTGTCGAGTGACCACACCATCTAATATGTCGTGAAGTGCTCACGGGTGGAAGGAGGGAATCTAAAATTTTTTATTAATTTAATGACCGAAATCAGACAGACACTTAAAGGTGTTTAAATTTTCATGGACTTACAATATTCATGCTCATATGTTACGTAATATTCATTCTCATATTCAATAAGTGTCGTCAAGTATATTTGCTACATATATTTTTATAATTGTTATGTTTCATGAAAAAGCCGTATGTTATGGCATTGAATAAACATAGTAATCAATTATAATCGAAACAGTTTCGTATTCAATGTGTATAGTTTTTATTAATGATCACGATATTATTGTATTTGAGTCACCTGTGTAAATTTCGAGTAATCTGTTAAAAACAGAATCGGGCGTTATTCATACGAGTTTGTGGATTTGGATTCATGTTTGTTAACCATTATAATCGAAACACTTTTGTATTCAATGTGTATAGTTATAATTAATGATCACGATATTATCGTATTTGTTGCACCTGCTTGCATTTCGAGTAATCTGCTTCCATTTCGAGTAATCTGTTCAAAATGCTGTCGAGTGACCACACCATCTAATATGACGTGAAGTGCTCACGGGTGGAAGGAGGGAATCTAAAATTTTTTATTAATTTAATGACCGAAATCAGACAGACACTTAAAGGTGTTTAAATTTTCATGGACTTACAATATTCATGCTCATATGTTACGTAATATTCATTCTCATATTCAATAAGTGTCGTCAAGTATATTCGCTACATATATTTTTATAATTGTTATGTTTCAAGAAAAAGCCGTATGTTATGGCATTTAATAAACATAGTAATCAATTATAATCGAAACAATTTCGTATTCAATGTGTATAGTTTTTATTAATGATCACGATATTATTGTATTTGAGTCACCTGTGTAAATTTCGAGTAATCTCTTAAAAACAGAATCGGGCGTTATTCATACGAGTTTGTGGATTTGGATTCATGATTGTTAACCATTATAATCGAAACACTTTTGTATTCAATGTGTTTAGTTATAATTAATAAGGAATCTAAAATTTTTAATTTATTTAATTACCGAAATCAGACAGACACTTAAAGGTGTTAAATTTTCATGGACTTACAATATTCATGCTCATATGTTACGTAATATTCATTCTCATATTCAATAAGTATAGTCAAGTATATTCGCCACATATATTTTTATAATTGTTATGTTTCTGGCCCTGGTACCATAGTGGTTTATTTATCATGTCTCATAATATTTATTTCTTTTCAGGTTTCTATTTTCTTAATATGGTTAGTAAAATTACTGATTATTTTATACCACATGACCCGTCGCGTGGGTTAAGTGTTTTGTATATTTGTTTCAGTAAAGGTGTTTAAATTGCAAATTTATATGAATGTTATAATGGTAAATATTTATTTAATGTGGTAATTATTATTATTCTTTATGCTTGTATTTTCATTAGGGGCCTCGGGGCACTGTTAGTTTTGGCTTTGCCACTAACAACAGAAAGGCTCCTGTGTGTTTACAGACAGTGTGTCCCCTGGTGGGGTGCTGCTCTGTAAACACACAACTTTATTTAAATTTTATTTAAATTATATTTAAATTATTTTTGAGTAAATTTATATTATTACTAGTTTATATGATTTGAATTTGGTTTTAGCTGCCTTGTGCGCTGTTCCAATTTGAATTTGAATTAATGTAGTTATGGTTATTTCTATTTTTCTACCTCCTGTTTAATTAATTTCACTTAAGAATTTGAATTTACGTTTGGATGTACTATTTTCATATTTTTATTTCCTGCATTAGTGCAAACTTGTTTGGAACTTGAGTTTTTTAAAATTTTCTATTATATATATTTTTTTGTTTTTCAAGTTACTTTACTTATATAATATTTTTTTAGGAGTTTCTGGCCCTGGTACCATAGTGGTTTATTTATCATGTCTCATAATATTTATTTCTTTTCAGGTTTCTATTTTCTTAATATGGTTAGCAAAATTACTGATTATTTTATACCACATGACCCGTCGCGTGGGTTAAGTGTTTTGTATATTTGTTTCAGTAAAGGTGATTATATTGCAATATTATATGAATGTTATAATGGTAAATATTTATTTAATGTGGTAATTATTATTATTCTTTATGCTTGTATTTTCATTAGGGGCCTCGGGGCACTGTTTGTTTTGGCTTTGCCACTAACAACAGAAAGGCTCCTGTGTGTTTACAGACAGTGTGTCCCCTAGTGGGGTGCTGCTCTGTAAACACACAACTTTATTTAAATTTTATTTAAATTGTATTTAAATTATTTTAGAGTAAATTTATATTATTACTAGTTTATATGATTTGAATTTGGATTTAGCTGCCTTGTGCGTGGTTCCAATTTGAATTTAAATTAATGTAGTTATGGTTATTTTTATTTTTCTACCTCCTGTTTAATTAATTTCACTTAATAATTTGAATTTACGTTTGGATGGACTACTTTCATATTTTGATTTGCTGCATTAGCGCAATCTTGTTTGGAACTTGAGCTTTTTAAAATTTTCTATTATATATATTTTTTTGTTTTTCAAGTTACTTTACTTATATAATATTTTTTTAGGAGTTTCTGGCCCTGGTACCATAGTGGTTTATTTATCATGTCTCATAATATTTATTTCTTTTCAGGTTTCTATTTTCTTAATATGTTTAGCAAAATTACTGATTATTTTATACCACATGACCCGTCGCGTGGGTTAAGTGTTTTGTATATTTGTTTCAGTAAAGGTGATTATATTGCAATATTATATGAATATTATAATGGTAAATATTTATTTAATGTGGTAATTATTATTATTCTTTATGCTTGTATTTTCATTAGGGGCCTCGGTACACTGTTAGTTTTGGCTTTGCCACTAACAACAGAAAGGCTCCTGTGTGTTTACAGACAGTGTGTCCCCTGGTGGGGTGCTGCTCTGTAAACACACAACTTTATTTAAATTTTATTTAAATTATATTTAAATTATTTTAGAGTAAATTTATATTATTACTAGTTTATATGATTTGAATTTGGATTTAGCTGCCTTGTGCGTGGTTCCAATTTGAATTTAAATTAATGTAGTTATGGTTATTTTTATTTTTCTACCTCCTGTTTAATTAATTTCACTTAATAATTTGAATTTACGTTTGGATGGACTACTTTCATATTTTGATTTGCTGCATTAGCGCAATCTTGTTTGGAACTTGAGCTTTTTAAAATTTTCTATTATATATATTTTTTTGTTTTTCAAGTTACTTTACTTATATAATATTTTTTTAGGAGTTTCTGGCCCTGGTACCATAGTGGTTTATTTATCATGTCTCATAATATTTATTTCTTTTCAGGTTTCTATTTTCTTAATATGGTTAGCAAAATTACTGATTATTTTATACCACATGACCCGTCGCGTGGGTTAAGTGTTTTGTATATTTGTTTCAGTAAAGGTGATTATATTGCAATATTATATGAATATTATAATGGTAAATATTTATTTAATGTGGTAATTATTATTATTCTTTATTCTTGTATTTTCATTAGGGACCTCGGGGCCTGTTAGTTTTGGCTTTGCCACTAACAACAGTAAGGCTCCTGTGTGTCCCCTGGTGGGGTGCTGCTCTGTAAACACACAACTTTATTTAAATTTTATTTAAATTATATTTAAATTATTTTTTAATAAATTTATATTATTACTAGTTTATATGATTTGAATTTGGTTTTTGCTGCCTTGTGCGCTGTTCCAATTTGAATTTGAATTAATGTAGTTATGGTTATTTTTATTTTTCTACCTACTGTTTAATTAATTTCACATAAGAATTTGAATTTACGTTTGGATGTACTATTTTCATATTTTTATTTCCTGCATTAGCGCAATCTTGTTTGGAACTTGAGTTTTTTAAAATTTTCTATTATATATATTTTTTTGTTTTGCAAGTTACTTTACTTATATAATATTTTTTTGGGAGTTTCAGACCCTGGTCCCATAATGGTTTATTTATCATGTCTTATAATATTTATTTCTTTTCAGGTTTCTATTTTCTTAATATGGTTAGAAAAATTACTTCTTATTTTATACCACAAGTCCCGTCGCGTGGGTTAAGTGTTTTGTATATTTGTTTCAGTAAAGGTGATTATATTGCAATATTATATGAATTTTATAATGGTAAATATTTATTTAATGTGGTAATTATTATTATTCTTTATGCTTGTATTTTCATTAGGGGCCTCGGGACACTGTTAGTTTTGGCTTTGCCACTAACAACAGAAAGGCTCCTGTGTGTTTACAGACAGTGTGTCCCCTGGTGGGGTGCTGCTCTGAAAACACACAACTTTATTTAAATTTTATTTAAATTATATTTAAATTATTTTTGAATAAATTTATATTATTACTAGTTTATATGATTTGAATTTGGCTTTAGCTGCCTTGTGCGCTGTTCCAATTTGAATTTGAATTAATGTAGTTATGGTTATTTTTATTTTTATACCTCCTATTTAATTAATTTCACTTAATAATTTGAATTTACGTTTGGATGTACTACTTTCATATTTTGATTTGCTGCATTAGCCCAATCTTGTTTGGAACTTGAGTTTTTTAAAATTTTCTATTATATATATATATTTGTTTCTCAAGTTACTTTACTTATATAATATTTTTTTAGCAGTTTTTGGCCCTGGTCCCATAGTGGTTTATTTATCATGTCTTATAATATTTATTTCTTTTCAGGTTTCTATTTTCTTAATATGGTTAGCAAAATTACTGATTATTTTATACCACATGACCCGTCGCGTGGGTTAAGTGTTTTGTATATTTGTTTCAGTAAAGGTGATTATATTGCAATATTATATGAATGTTATAATGGTAAATATTTATTTAATGTGGTAATTATTATTATTCTTTATTCTTGTATTTTCATTAGGGACCTCGGGGCCTGTTAGTTTTGGCTTTGCCACTAACAACAGTAAGGCTCCTGTGTGTTTACAGACAGTGTGTCCCCTGGTGGGGTGCTGCTCTGTAAACACACAACTTTATTTAAATTTTATTTAAATTATTTTTGAGTAAATTTATATTATTACTAGATTATATGATTTGAATTTGGTTTTAGCTGCCTTGTGCGCTGTTCCAATTTGAATTTGAATTAATGTAGTTATGGTTATTTTTATTTTTCTACCTACTGTTTAATTAATTTCGCATAAGAATTTGAATTTACGTTTGGATGTACTATTTTCATATTTTGATTTCCTGCATTAGCGCAATCTTGTTTGGAACTTGAGTTTTTTAAAATTTTCTATTTTATATATTTTTTTGTTTTTCAAGTTACTTTACTTATATAATATTTTTTTAGCAGTTTTTGGCCCTGGTCCCATAATGGTTTATTTATCATGTCTTATAATATTTATTTCTTTTCAGGTTTCTATTTTCTTAATATGGTTAGAAAAATTACTTCTTATTTTATACCACAAGTCCCGTCGCGTGGGTTAAGTGTTTTGTATATTTGTTTCAGGAAAGGTGATTATATTGCAATATTATATGAATTTTATAATGGTAAATATTTATTTAATGTGGTAATTATTATTATTCTTTATGCTTGTATTTTCATTAGGGGCCTCGGGGCACTGTTTGTTTTGGCTTTGCCACTAACAACAGAAAGGCTCCTGTGTGTTTACAGACAGTGTGTCCCCTGGTGGGGTGCTGCTCTGTAAACACACAACTTTATTTAAATTTTATTTAAATTATATTTAAATTATTTTTGAATAAATTTATATTATTACTAGTTTATATGATTTGAATTTGGTTTTTGCTGCCTTGTGCGCTGTTCCAATTTGAATTTGAATTAATGTAGTTATGGTTATTTTTATTTTTCTACCTACTGTTTAATTAATTTCACATAAGAATTTGAATTTACGTTTGGATGTACTATTTTCATATTTTTATTTCCTGCATTAGCGCAATCTTGTTTGGAACTTGAGTTTTTTAAAATTTTCTATTATATATATTTTTTTGTTTTGCAAGTTACTTTACTTATATAATATTTTTTTGGGAGTTTCAGACCCTGGTCCCATAATGGTTTATTTATCATGTCTTATAATATTTATTTCTTTTCAGGTTTCTATTTTCTTAATATGGTTAGAAAAATTACTTCTTATTTTATACCACAAGTCCCGCCGCGTGGGTTAAGTGTTTTGTATATTTGTTTCAGTAAAGGTGATTATATTGCAATATTATATGAATTTTATAATGGTAAATATTTATTTAATGTGGTAATTATTATTATTCTTTATGCTTGTATTTTCATTAGGGGCCTCGGGACACTGTTAGTTTTGGCTTTGCCACTAACAACAGAAAGGCTCCTGTGTGTTTACAGACAGTGTGTCCCCTGGTGGGGTGCTGCTCTGTAAACACACAACTTTATTTAAATTTTATTTAAATTATTTTTGAGTAAATTTATATTATTACTAGATTATATGATTTGAATTTGGTTTTAGCTGCCTTGTGCGCTGTTCCAATTTGAATTTGAATTAATGTAGTTATGGTTATTTTTATTTTTCTACCTACTGTTTAATTAATTTCACATAAGAATTTGAATTTACGTTTGGATTTACTATTTTCATATTTTGATTTCCTGCATTAGCGCAATCTTGTTTGGAACTTGAGTTTTTTAACATTTTCTATTATATATATTTTTTTGTTTTTCAAGTTACTTTACTTATATAATATTTTTTTGGGAGTTTCAGACCCTGGTCCCATAATGGTTTATTTATCATGTCTTATAATATTTATTTCTTTTCAGGTTTCTATTTTCTTAATATGGTTAGCAAAATTACTTCTTATTTTATACCACAAGACCCGTCGCGTGGGATAAGTGTTTTGTATATTTGTTTCAGTAAAGGTGATTATATTGCAATTTTATATGAATTTTATAATGGTAAATATTTATTTAATGTGGTAATTATTATTATTCTTTATGCTTGTATTTTCATTAGGGGCCTCGGGGCACTGTTAGTTTTGGCTTTGCCACTAACAACAGAAAGGCTCCTGTGTGTTTACAGACAGTGTGTCCCCTGGTGGGGTGCTGCTCTGTAAACACACAACTTTATTTAAATTTTATTTAAATTATATTTAAATTATTTTAGAGTAAATTTATATTATTACTAGTTTATATGATTTGAATTTGGTTTTAGCTGTCTTGTGCGTGGTTCCAATTTGAATTTGAATTAATGTAGTTATGGTTATTTTTATTTTTCTACCTCCTGTTTAATTAATTTCACTTAATAATTTGAATTTTCGTTTGGATGTACTTCTTTTATATTTTGATTTGCTGCATTAGCCCAATCTTGTTTGGAACTTGAGTTTTTTAAAATTTTCTATTATATATATATATTTGTTTCTCAAGTTACTTTACTTATATAATATTTTTTTAGCAGTTTTTGGCCCTGGTCCCATAGTGGTTTATTTATCATGTCTTATAATATTTATTTCTTTTCAGGTTTCTATTTTCTTAATATGGTTAGCAAAATTACTGATTATTTTATACCACATGACCCGTCGCGTGGGTTAAGTGTTTTGTATATTTGTTTCAGTAAAGGTGATTATATTGCAATATTATATGAATGTTATAATGGTAAATATTTATTTAATGTGGTAATTATTATTATTCTTTATTCTTGTATTTTCATTAGGGACCTCGGGGCCTGTTAGTTTTGGCTTTGCCACTAACAACAGTAAGGCTCCTGTGTGTTTACAGACAGTGTGTCCCCTGGTGGGGTGCTGCTCTGTAAACACACAACTTTATTTAAATTTTATTTAAATTATTTTTGAGTAAATTTATATTATTACTAGATTATATGATTTGAATTTGGTTTTAGCTGCCTTGTGCGCTGTTCCAATTTGAATTTGAATTAATGTAGTTATGGTTATTTTTATTTTTCTACCTACTGTTTAATTAATTTCACTTAATAATTTGAATTTACGTTTGGATGTACTACTTTCATATTTTGATTTGCTGCATTAGCGCAATCTTGTTTGGAACTTGAGCTTTTTAAAATTTTCTATTATATATATTTTTTTGTTTTTCAAGTTACTTTACTTATATAATATTTTTTTAGGAGTTTCTGGCCCTGGTACCATTGTGGTTTATTTATCATGTCTCATAATATTTATTTCTTTTCAGGTTTCTATTTTCTTAATATGGTTAGCAAAATTACTTCTTATTTTATACCACATGACCCGTCGCGTGGGTTAAGTGTTTTGTATATTTGTTTCAGTAAAGGTGTTTAAATTGCAAATTTATATGAATGTTATAATGGTAAATATTTATTTAATGTGGTAATTATTATTATTCTTTATGCTTGTATTATCATTAGGTGCCTCGGGGCACTGTTAGTTTTGGCTTTGCCACTAACAACAGTACGGCTCCTGTGTGTTTACAGACAGTGTGTCCCCTGGTGGGGTGCTGCTCTGTAAACACACAACTTTATTTAAATTTTACTTAAATTATATTTAAATTATTTTTGAGTAAATCTATATTATTACTAGTAATATTCATACTCATATTCAATAAGTATCGCCTAGTATATTCGCTACATAATATATTATAATTGTTATGCTTCAAGAAAAAGCCGTATGTTATGGCATTATGGTCACCTGAGTAAATTTCGAGTAATCTGTAAAAGCAGAATCGGGCGTTATTCAGACGAGTTGGTGTATTTGGATTCATGATTGTTAACCAATATATCCTAAACACTTTCGTATTCAATGTGTATAGTTATAATTAATGATCACGATATTATCGTATTTGAAGCACCTGTTTCCATTTCGAGTAATCTGTTCAAAATGCTGTCGAGTGACCACACCATCTAACATGACGTGAAGTGCTCACGGGTGGAAGGAGGGAATCTAAAATTTTTAATTATTTTAATTACCGAAATCAGACAGACACTTAAAGGTGTTAAAATTTTCATGGACTTACAATATTCATGCTCATATGTTACGTAATATTCATACTCATATTCAATAAGTATCGTCAAGTATATTCGCTACATAATATTTTATAATTGTTATGTTTCAAGAAAAAGCCGTATGTTATGGCATTGAATAAATATAGTTATCAATTATAATCGAAACAGTTTCGTATTTAATGTGTATAGTTTTCATTAATGATCTCGATATTATCGTATTTGAGTCACCTGAGTAAATTTCGAGTAATCTGTAAGAACAGAATCGGGCATTATTCATACGAGTTGGTGTATTTGGTTTCATGATTGTTAAACATTATAATCGAAACACTTTCGAATCAATGTGTATAGTCATAATTAATGATCACGATATTTTCGTATTTGATGAACCTGTTTGCATTTCGAGTAATATGTTCAAAATGCTGTCGAGTGACCACACCGTCTAATAGGAGGTGAAGTGCTCACGGGTGGAAGGAGGGAATCAAAAATTTTAAATCAATTTAATTTCCGAAATCAGACTGACTTATGTCAATTTAATTACTCTGTTTGTTTTCTTATAATTTTGTTCGTCTATGTGGTCTACATTTAAATGTTAGTAATTAAAATCTCTTTTTTCATTTATAAAATCGAGTTGAGTTTCTTATGAAAGATTTAGGTGCTTGTGATTTATAGAAATTCTCGATAAGAACATAGCCTAATCCCTGATATTGGAAAGAAGATACTCATCCAAATGAAGGTAAGGTCTTTTATTTACCTTATCTAATGGTGAAAACTACTTTCTCGTGAAGTTGAACATCATGCAAAGTTGATGCTTTCCGACAATAAGGTGTCCCGCAGTGGACTGGTTGTACAGACACGGTTCCGAGTAGAACACCGAAGTCAAACATTACTGGCTTCGGGTAGGGTGACCACGCTGATCAGCCTGCTTAGAGACCAAGGATGCGCAGTATCAGTCCTCACTAAAATGTTCTACTGTAAAGTTCTCGACTTCGGGTGCAGGTCGTCTGGTTAGCGAAGGGGAGGTGCCATCCCCTCTGCAGAGAATCAAAATTGTGAAGGCATGTCTTGCTGATCATCCTCAGATATGTTTCCCAGACCGTCGCCAATAGCCCATAAATAAACTACGACACCAATAAAATTTCCCCTATTAATGCAACATTAAATTTAATCTTGCCTACGATTGAACACGCTATGAAATGTTTAGATGTGCATTAGACTCATGTTTTAACTAAAACTTCATTAGTATGATTTTCTTTCATAAAGGATACGCTTCTTAGTAGATGAAGCAGAGAATGTCTTTAAGACACAAGCTTCTTCATTCATCTCTCTCTTTCAGACATACTGAATCCATTATTTTACTCGTGTTTTGGTCAGATCGAAGAATCCCCACACTCAAGGCAACAAATAAATGTCCATTCACACTGGTCATCATTAATCATCGGTCATCGATACTGGTCATCTGGTTTACTGATCATCTATAACAATCGAAAAACTTCAATGTGTATTGTTATCCTTAATGATTGCGATATTATCGTATTTGATGTACCTGTTTAGATTTCGAGTAATCTGTTAAAAATGCTGTCGTGGGACCACACCGTCTAATATGACTTGAAGTGCTCACGGGTGGCAGGAGGGAATGTAAAATTGTAAATCAATTTAATTACGGAAATTAGGCACACACTTAAAGTTGATAAGATATGCACTGTAATCTAAACTCAAAAACTCGTAGGAAATACTCCCGATTCTGTTTTTAACCGATTACTCGAAATGTACACAGTTGTATCAAATACGATAATATCTCGATCATTAGCGACAATACACATTAAATGTTCTTAAATTTCCCGTGTGGTGACCGGGTTAGAAAGAATAGTCCCACTGTAGCTCATGCATGTCGTAAGAGGCGACTAAAATGGGTACCCACTGTCTGGGTATATATATCTGGGTATCATTAGGGATAACAATAGTACACAGTGTCTGGGTATCATTAAGGATCGCGATATTATCGCATTTGATGCGTCTGTGTAAATTTCGAGTAATCTCTTAAAAAAATAATTGGATGATATTCCTGCTAGTTCGTGAAGTTGGATTATTGATTCGCATCAATTATAATCGAAACAATTTCGTATTCAATGTGTATTGTTATCCTTAATGATTGCGATATTATCTTAT
This sequence comes from Parasteatoda tepidariorum, assembly GCF_982258835.1. Classification (NCBI taxonomy): domain Eukaryota; kingdom Metazoa; phylum Arthropoda; class Arachnida; order Araneae; family Theridiidae; genus Parasteatoda; species Parasteatoda tepidariorum. The sequence goes on from NC_141760.1 coordinate 114,534,779, forward strand.
TTGATGCCCCTGTGTAAATATCGGGCGATTCTTTAAAACTGATTAATGTAAAAATTTGGAGAGATCTCTTAAAAATAGTATCGGGTGTCTTTCATACCAGTTGGTGATTTTGGATTCATGTATCCAATAACATTACAAAATCGAAAATTCCTTCGAAATTATCGGTTCGAGCAGGCAAGTCTTTCACATAGTGTTGTATAAAAGGTTGAATCAAGTGAAGTTGTGATCAGAGTGAAATGTACTCATACAATATTCATGCTTACATGTTACATTATATTCATACTCATTTTAAATAAGTATCATCAAATATATACGCTATATTTTACTTTTTTCATGCTATATGTTACAAATGAGAACCGTAATGTTATCTAATTGGATAATTGCAATTATCAATAATAATCGAAACCTTTTCGTATTCAATGTGTATCGCATCAATAAGGATCGCGATATAATCTTTATTGATGCATCTGTGTAAATTTTGAGTAATCAGTTTAAAACAGAATCGGGGATAATTCCTACGAATTGGTGTATTTGGTTTCATAATTTTTATCTATTATAATCGAAACATTTTCGTATTCAATGTTCATCGTTATCATTAATGATCACGATATTATCGTATTTGATGTACCTGTTTACATTTCGAGTAATCTGTTCAAAATGCTGTCGAGTGACCACACCATCTAATATGACGTGAAGTGCTCACGGGTGGAAGGAGGGAATCTAAAATTTATAATTTTATAACCGAAATCAGACAGACACTTAAAGGTGTTGAAATTTTCATGGTTTTACAATATTCATGCTCATATGTTACGTAATATTCATACTCATATTCAATAAGTATCGTCAAGTATATTCGCTACATAATATTTTATAATTGTTATGTTTCAAGAAAAAGGCCGTATGTTATGGCATTATGGTCACCTGAGTAAATTTCGAGTAATCTGTAAAAGCAGAATCTTTCGTTATTCATACGAGTTGGTGTATTTGGATTCATGATTGTTAACCATTATAATCGAAACACGTTCAAATTCAATGTGTATAGTTATAATTATTGATCACGATATTATCGTATTTGATGCACCTGTTTACATTTCGAGTAATAAATTCAAAATGCTGTCGAGTGACCACACCACCTAATATGACGTGATGTGCTCACGGGTGGAAGGAGGGAATCTAAAATTTTTAATTAATTTTATTACCGAAATCAGACAGACACTTAAAGGTGTTAAAATTTTCATGGTTTTACAATATTCATGCTCATATGTTACGTAATATTCATACTCATATTCAATAAGTATCGTCAAGTATATTCGCTACATAATATTTTATAATTGTTATGTTTCAAGAAAAAGGCCGTATGTTATGGCATTATGGTCACCTGAGTAAATTTCGAGTAATCTGTAAAAGCAGAATCTTTCGTTATTCATACGAGTTGGTGTATTTGGATTCATGATTGTTAACCATTATAATCGAAACACGTTCAAATTCAATGTGTATAGTTATAATTATTGATCACGATATTATCGTATTTGATGCACCTGTTTACATTTCGAGTAATAAATTCAAAATGCTGTCGAGTGACCACACCACCTAATATGACGTGATGTGCTCACGGGTGGAAGGAGGGAATCTAAAATTTTTAATTAATTTTATTACCGAAATCAGACAGACACTTAAAGGTGTTAAAATTTTCATGGTTTTACAATATTCATGCTCATATGTTACGTAATATTCATACTCATATTCAATAAGTATCGTCAAGTATATTCGCTACATAATATTTTATAATTGTTATGTTTCAAGAAAAAGGCCGTATGTTATGGCATTATGGTCACCTGAGTAAATTTCGAGTAATCTGTAAAAGCAGAATCTTTCGTTATTCATACGAGTTGGTGTATTTGGATTCATGATTGTTAACCATTATAATCGAAACACGTTCAAATTCAATGTGTATAGTTATAATTATTGATCACGATATTATCGTATTTGATGCACCTGTTTACATTTCGAGTAATAAATTCAAAATGCTGTCGAGTGACCACACCACCTAATATGACGTGATGTGCTCACGGGTGGAAGGAGGGAATCTAAAATTTTTAATTAATTTTATTACCGAAATCAGACAGACACTTAAAGGTGTTAAAATTTTCATGGTTTTACAATATTCATGCTCATATGTTACGTAATATTCATACTCATATTCAATAAGTATCGTCAAGTATATTCGCTACATAATATTTTATAATTGTTATGTTTCAAGAAAAAGGCCGTATGTTATGGCATTATGGTCACCTGAGTAAATTTCGAGTAATCTGTAAAAGCAGAATCTTTCGTTATTCATACGAGTTGGTGTATTTGGATTCATGATTGTTAACCATTATAATCGAAACACGTTCAAATTCAATGTGTATAGTTATAATTATTGATCACGATATTATCGTATTTGATGCACCTGTTTACATTTCGAGTAATAAATTCAAAATGCTGTCGAGTGACCACACCACCTAATATGACGTGATGTGCTCACTGGTGGAAGGAGGGAATCTAATATTTTTAATTAATTTTATTACCGAAATCAGACAGACACTTAAAGGTGTTAAAATTTTCATGGTTTTACAATATTCATGCTCATATGTTACGTAATATTCATACTCATATTCAATAAGTATCGTCAAGTATATTCGCTACATAATATTTTATAATTGTTATGTTTCAAGAAAAAGGCCGTATGTTATGGCATTATGGTCACCTGAGTAAATTTCGAGTAATCTGTAAAAGCAGAATCGGGCGTTATTCAGACGAGTTGGTGTATTTGGATTCATGATTGTTTACCAATATATCCGAAACACTTTCGTATTCAATGTGTATATTTATAATTAATGATCTCGATATTATCGTATTTGATGCACCTGTTTACATTTCGAGTAATCTGTTCAAAATGCTGTCGAGTGACCACACCATCTAATATGACGTGAAGTGCTCACGGGTGGAAGGAGGGAATCTAAAATTTTTAATTTTATTACCGAAATCAGACAGACACTTAAAGGTGTTAAAATTTTCATAGTTTTACAATATTCATGCTCATATGTTACGTAATATTCATACTCATATTCAATAAGTATCGTCAAGTATATTCGCTACATAATATTTTATTATTGTTATGTTTCAGGAAAAAGCCGTTTGTTATGGTATTGAATAAATATAGTTATCAATTATAATCGAAACAGTTTCGTATTCAATGTGTATAGTTTTCATTAATGATCACGATATTATCGTATTTGAGTCACCTGAGTAAATTTCAAGTAATCTGTAAAAACAGAATCGGGCGTTATTCATACGAGTTGGTGTATTTGGATTCATGATTGTTAACCATTATAATCGAAACCCTTTCGTATTCAATGTGTATAGTTATAATTAATGATCACGATATTATCGTATTTCATGTACCTGTTTACATTTCGAGTAATCTGTTCAAAATGCTGTCGAGTGACCACACCATCTAATATGACGTGAAGTGCTCACGGGTGGAAGGAGGGAATCTAAAATTTTTAATTTTATTACCGAAATCAGACAGACACTTAAAGGTGTTAAAATTTTCATGGTTTTACAATATTCATGCTCATATGTTACGTAATATTCATACTCATATTCAATAAGTATCGTCAAGTATATTCGCTACATAATATTTTATTATTGTTATGTTTCAAGAAAAAGCCGTTTGTTATGGTATTGAATAAATATAGTTATCAATTATAATCGAAACAGTTTCGTATTCAATGTGTATAGTTTTCATTAATGATCACGATATTATCGTATTTGAGTCACCTGAGTAAATTTCAAGTAATCTGTAAAAACAGAATAGGCGTTATTCATACGAGTTGGTGTATTTGGATTCATGATTGTTAACTATTATAATCGAAACCCTTTCCTATTCAAAGTGTATAGTTATAAAATTATGATCACGATATTATCGTATTTGATGTACCTGTTTACATTTCGAGTAATCTGTTCAAAATGCTGTCGAGTGACCACACCATCTAATATTACGTGAAGTGCTCACGGTTGGAAGAAGGGAATCTAAAATTTTTAATTAATTTTGTTACCGAAATCAGACACACTTAAAGGTGTTAAAATTTTCATGGTTTTACAATATTCATGCTCATACTCAATAAGTATCGTCAAGTATATTCGCTACATAATATTTTATAATTGTTATGTTTCAAGAAAAAGGCCGTATGTTATGGCATTATGGTCACCTGAGTAAATTTCGAGTAATCTGTAAAAGCAGAATCTTTCGTTATTCATACGAGTTGGTGTATTTGGATTCATGATTGTTAACCATTATAATCGAAACACGTTCAAATTCAATGTGTATAGTTACAATTATTGATCACGATATTATCGTATTTGATGCACCTGTTTACATTTCGAGTAATAAATTCAAAATGCTGTCGAGTGACCACACCACCTAATATGACGTGATGTGCTCACGGGTGGAAGGAGGGAATCTAAAATTTTTAATTAATTTTATTACCGAAATCAGACAGACACTTAAAGGTGTTAACATTTTCATGGTTTTACAATATTCATGCTCATATGTTACGTAATATTCATACTCATATTCAATAAGTATCGTCAAGTATATTCGCTACATAATATTTTATAATTGTTATGTTTCAAGAAAAAGGCCGTATGTTATGTCATTATGGTCACCTGAGTAAATTTCGAGTAATCTGTAAAAGCAGAATCTTTCGTTATTCATACGAGTTGGTGTATTTGGATTCATGATTGTTAACCATTATAATCGAAACACGTTCAAATTCAATGTGTATAGTTATAATTAATGATCACGATATTATCGTATTTGATGCACCTGTTTACATTTCGAGTAATAAATTTAAAATGCTGTCGAGTGACCACACCACCTAATATGACGTGATGTGCTCACGGGTGGAAGGAGGGAATCTAAAATTTTTAATTAATTTTATTACCGAAATCAGACAGACACTTAAAGGTGTTAAATTTTCATGGACTTACAATATTTATGCTCATATGTTACGTAATATTCATTCTCATATTCAATAAGTATCGTCAAGTATATTAGCTACATAATATTTTATAATTGTTATGTTTCAGGAAAAAGCCGTATGTTATGGCATTGAATAAGTATAGTTATCAATTATAATCGAAACAGTTTCGTATTCAATGTGTATAGTTTTTATTAATGATCACGATATTATTGTATTTGAGTCACCTGTGTAAATTTCGAGTAATCTGTTAAAAACAGAATCGGGCGTTATTCATACGAGTTGGTGTATTTGGATTCATGATTGTTAGCCATTATAATCGAAACACTTTCGTATTCAATGTGTATAGTTATAATTATTGATCACGATATTATCGTATTTGATGCACCTGTTTGCGTTTCGAGTAATCTGTTTCTATTTCGAGTAATCTGTTCAAAATGCTGTCGAGTGACCACACCATCTAATATGACGTGAAGAGCTTTCGGGTGGAAGGAGGGAATCTAAAATTTTTTAATTAATTTAATTACCAAAATCAGACAGACACTTAAAGGTGTTCAAATTTTCGAGGACTTACAATATTCATGCTCATATGTTACGTAATATTCATACTCATATTCAATAAGTATCGTCAAGTATATTCGCTACATAATATTTTATAATTGTTATGTTTCAAGAAAAAGCCGTATGTTATGGCATTATGGTCACCTGAGTAAATTTCGAGTAATCTGTAAAAGCAGAATCGGGCGTTATTCAGACGAGTTGGTGTATTTGGATTCATGATTGTTTACCAATATATCCGAAACACTTTCGTATTCAATGTGTATATTTATAATTAATGATCTCGATATTATCGTATTTGATGCACCTGTTTACATTTCGAGTAATCTGTTCAAAATGCTGTCGAGTGACCACACCATCTAATATTACGTGAAGTGCTCACGGGTGGAAGGAGGGAATCTAAAATTTTTAATTAATTTTGTTACCGAAATCAGACAGACACTTAAAGGTGTTAAAATTTTCATGGTTTTACAATATTCATGCTCATACTCAATAAGTATCGTCAAGTATATTCGCTACATAATATTTTATAATTGTTATGTTTCAAGAAAAAGCCGTATGTTATGGCATTATGGTCACCTGAGTAAATTTCGAGTAATCTGTAAAAACAGAATCGGGCGTCATTCATACGAGTTGGTGTATTTGGATTCCTGATTGTTAACCATTATAATCGAAACACTTTCGTATTCAATGTGTATAGTTATAATTAATGATCACGATATTATCGTACTTGTTGCACCTGCTTGCATTTCGAGTAATCTGCTTCCATTTCGAGTAATCTGTTCAAAATGCTGTCGAGTGACCACACCATCTAATATGACGTGAAGTGCTCACGGGTGGAAGGAGGGAATCGAAAAATTTTGATTAATTTAATGACCGAAATCAGACAGACACTTAAAGGTGTTTAAATTTTCGTTGACTTACAATATTCATGCTCATATGTTACGTAATATTCATTCTCATATTCAATAAGTATCGTCAAGTATATTCGCTACATAATATTTTATAATTGTTATGTTTCAAGAAAAAGCCGTATGTTATGGAATTGAATAAATATAGTTATCAATTATAATCGAAACAGTTTATTTTTATGTTTCTACCTCCCGTTTAATTAATTTCACTTAAGAATGTGAATTTACGTTTTGATGTACTATTTTCATATTTTGATTTGCTACATTAGCGCAATCTTGTTTGGAACTTGAGTTTTTTTAAATTTTCTATTATATATATTTTTTTGTTTTTCAAGTTACTTTACTTATATAATATTTTTTTGGGAGATTCAGACCCTGGTCCCATAATGGTTTATTTATCATGTCTTATAATATTTATTTCTTTTCAGGTTTCTATTTTCTTAATATGGTTAGCAAAATTACTTCTTATTTTATACCACAAGACCCGTCCCGTGGGTTAAGTGTTTTGTATATTTGTTTCAGTAAAGGTGATTATATTGCAATATTATATGAATTTTATAATGGTAAATATTTATTTAATGTGGTAATTATTATTATTCTTTATGCTTGTATTTTCATTAGGGGCCTCGGGGCACTGTTAGTTTTGGCTTTGCCACTAACAACAGTAAGGCTCCTGTGTGTTTACAGACTGTGTGTCCCCTGGTGGGGTGCTGCTCTGTAAACACACAACTTTATTTAAATTTTATTTAAATTATATTTAAATTATTTTTGAGTAAATTTATATTATTACTAGTTTATATGATTTGAATTTGGTTTTAGCTGCCTTGTGCGCTGTTCCAATTTGAAAATAAATTAATGTAGTTATGGTTATTTTTATTTTTCTACCTACTGTTTAATTAATTTCACATAAGAATTTGAATTTACGTTTGGATGTACTATTTTCATATTTTGATTTCCTGCATTAGCGCAATCTTGTTTGGAACTTGAGTTTTTTAAAATTTTCTATTATATATATTTTTTTGTTTTTTAAGGTTACTTTACTTATATAATATTTTTTTGGGAGTTTCAGACCCTGGTCCCGTAATGGTTTATTTATCATGTCTTATAATATTTATTTCTTTTCAGGTTTCTATTTTCTTAATATGGTTAGCAAAATTACTTCTTATTTTATACCGCAAGACCCGTCGCGTGGGTTAAGTGTTTTGTATATTTGTTTCAGTAAAGGTGATTATATTGCAATATTATATGAATTTTATAATGCTAAATATTTAATGTGGTAATTATTATTATTCTTTATGCTTGTATTTTCATTAGGGGCCTCGGGGCACTGTTAGTTTTGGCTTTGCCACTAACAACAGAAAGGCTCCTGTGTGTTTACAGACAGTGTGTCCCCTGGTGGGGTGCTGCTCTGTAAACACACAACTTTATTTAAATTTTATTTAAATTATATTTAAATTATTTTTGAATAAATTTATATTATTACTAGTTTATATGATTTGAATTTGGTTTTAGCAGCCTTGTGCGCTGTTCCAATTTGAATTTGAATTAATGTAGTTATGGTTATTTTTATTTTTCTACCTCCTGTTTAATTAATTTCACTTCAAAATTTGAATTTACGTTTGGATGTACTACTTTCATATTTTGATTTGCTGCATTAGCCCAATCTTGTTTGGAACTTGAGTTTTTTTAAATTTTCTATTATATATATATATATTTGTTTTTCAAGTTACTTTACTTATATAATATTTTTTTAGCAGTTTTTGGCCCTGGTCCCATAGTGGTTTATTTATCATGTCTTGTAATATTTATTTCTTTTCAGGTTTCTATTTTCTTAATATGGTTAGCAAAATTACTGATTATTTTATACCACATGACCCGTCGAAGTAGTTTGTATATTTGTTTCAGTAAAGGTGATTATATTACAAATTTATATGAATGTTATAATGGTAAATATTTATTTAATGTGGTAATTATTATTATTCTTTATGATTGTATTTTCATTAGGGGCCTCGGGGCACTGTTAGTTTTGGCTTTGTTACTAACAACAGAAAGGCTGCTGTGTGTTTACAGACAGTGTGTCCCCTGGTGGGGTGCTGCTCTGTAAACACACAACTTTATTTAAATTTTATTTAAATTATATTTAAATTATTTTTGAGTAAATTTATATTATTACTAGTAATATTCATACTCATATTCAATAAGTATCGTCAAGTATATTCGCTACATAATATTTTATAATTGTTATGTTTCAAGAAAAAGCCGTATGTTATGGCATTATGGTCACCTGAGTAAATTTCGAGTGATCTATTAAAACAGAATCGGTCGTCATTCATACGAGTTGGTGTATTTGGATTCATGATTGTTAACCATTATAATCGAAACTCTTTCGTATTCAATGTGTATAGTTATAATTAATGATCACGATATTATCGTATTTGATGAACCTGTTTCCATTTCGAGTAATCTGTTCAAAATGCTGTCGAGTGACCACACCATCTAATATGACGTGAAGAGCTCACGGGTGGAAGGAGGGAATCAAAAATTTTAAATCAATTTAATTACCGAAATACGACAGACTTATGTCAATTTAATTACTCTGTTTGTTTTCTTATAATTTTGTTCGTCTATGTGTTCTTCAATTAAATGTTATTAATTAAAATATCTTTTTTCATTTATAAAATCGAGTCGAGTTTCTTATAAAAGATTTAGGTGCTTGTTATTTATAGAAATTCTCGATAAGAACATAGCCTAATCCCTAATATCGGAAAGAAGACATTCATCCAAATGAAGGAAAAGATCCTTTATTTACCTTATCTAATGGTGAAAACTACTTTCTCGTGAAGTTGGAACATCATGCATTCAAAGTTGATGCTTTCCGACAATAAGGTGCCCCGCAGTGGACTGGTTGTAGAGACACGGCTCCGAGTAGAACACCATCATTAAACTCGACGATCACTATATTTTCGTATTCAATGTGTTTAGTTTTCATTAATGATCACGATATTATTGTACTTGAGTCGCCTGTGTAAATTTCGAATAATCTGTTAAAAACAGAATCGGTCGTTATTCATACGAGTTTGTGTATTTGGATTCATGATTGTTAACCATTATAATCGAAACATTTTCGTATTCCATGTGTATAGTTATAATTAATGACCACGATATTATCGTATTTGTTGCACCTGTTTGCATTTCGAGTTATCTGCTTCCATTTCGAGTAATCTGTTCAAAATGCTGTCGAGTGACCACACCATCTAATATGACGTGAAGTGCTCACGGGTGGAAGGAGGGAATCTAAAATTTTCAATTTATTTAATTACCGAAATCAGACAGACACTTAAAGGTGTTAAATTTTCATGGACTTACAATATTCATGCTCATATGTTACGTAATATTCATACTCATATTCAATAAGTATCGTCAAGTATATTCGCTACATAATATTTTATAATTGTTACGTTTCAAGAAAAAGCAGCATGTTATGGCATTATGGTCACCTGCGTAAATTTCGAGTAATCTGTTAAAAACAGAATCGATCGTTATTCATACGAGTTGGTGTATTTGGATTCATGATTGTTAACCATTATAATCGAAACATTTTCGTATTCCATGTGTATAGTTATAATTAATGATCACGATATTATCGTATTTGATGCACCTGTTTACATTTCGAGTAATCTGTTTCCATTTCGAGTAATCTGTTCAAAATGCTGTCGAGTGGCCACACCATGACGTGAAGTGCTCACGGGTGGAAGGAGGGAATCTAAAATTTTTTATTAATCTAATGACCGAAATCAGACAGACACTTAAAGGAGTTTAAATTTTCATGTACTTACAATATTCATGCTCATATGTTACGTAATATTCATTCTCATATTCAATAAGTATCGTCAAGTATATTCGCTACATATATTTTTATAATTGTTATGTTTCAAGAAAAAGCCGTATGTTATGGCATTGAATAAATATAGTTATCAATTATAATCGAAACAGTTTCGTATTCAATGTGTATAGTTTTTATTAATGATCACGATATTATCGTATTTGAGTCTCCTGAGTAAATTTCGAGTAATCTGTTAAAAACAGAATCGGGCGTTATTCATACGAGTTGGTGTATTTGGATTTATGATTGTTAGCCATTATAATCGAAACACTTTCGTATTCAATGTGTATAGTTATAATTAATGACTACGATATTATCGTATTTGATGCAAATGTTTGCATTTCGAGTAATCTGTTTCCATTTCGAGTAATCTGTTCAAAATGCTGTCGAGTGACCACACCATCTAATATGACGTGAAGTGCTCACGGGTGGAAGGAGGGAATCTAAAATTTTTAATTAATTTAATGACCGAAATCAGACAGACACTTAAAGGTGTTAAAATTTTCATGGACTTACAATATTCATGCTCATATGTTACGTAATATTCATTCCATATTCAATAAGTATCGTCAAGTATATTCGCTACATAATATTTTATAATTGTTATGTTTCAAGAAAAAGCCGTATGTTATGGCATTGAATAAATATAGTTGTCAATTATAATCGAAACAGTTTCGTATTCAATGTGTATAGTTTTCATTAATGATCACGATATTATCGTATTTGAGTCAACTTTGTAAATTTCGAGTAATTTGTTGAAAACAGAAACGGGCGTTATTCATACGAGTTGGTGTATTTGGATTCATGATTGTTAAACATTATAACCGTAACACTTTCGTATTCAATGTGTATAGTTATAATTAATGATCACGATATTATCGTATTAGTTGCACCTGTTTGCATTTCGAGTAATCTGTTTCCATTTCGAGTAATCTGTTCAAAATGCTGTCGAGTGGCCACACCATCTAATATGACGTGAAGTGCTCACAGGTGGAAGAAGGGAATGTAAAATTTTAAATCAATTTGATTAAGGAAATTAGGCAAACACTTAAAGTTGATAAAATACGCACTGTAATCCAAACTCATAAACTCGTAGAAAAAACGCCCGATTCTGTTTTTAACCGATTACTCGAAATGTACACAGTTGTATCAAATGCGATAATATTACGATCATTAATGATAATACACACTGAATGTTCTTAAATTTCCCGTGTGGTGACCGGGTTAGAAAGAATAGTCCCACTGTAGCTCATGCATGTCGTAAGAGGCGACTAAAATGGGTACCCACTGTCTGGGTACATATATCTGGGTATCATTAGGGATAACAATAATACACAGTGTCTGGGTATCATTAAGGATCGCGATATTATCGCATTTGATGCGGCTGTGTAAATTTCGAGTAATCTCTTAAAAACATAATTTGTTGATATTCCTGCTAGTTAGTGAAGTTGGATTACCGATTCTCATCAATTATAATCGAAGCAATTTCGTGTTCAATGTGTAAATATCGGGCGATTCTTTGAAACCGATTAATGTAAAAATATGGAGTGATAACTTAAAAATAAAATCGAGTGTCTTTCATACCAGTTGGTGATTTTGGATTCATGTATCCAATAACATTACAAAATCGAAAATTCCTTCGGAATTATCGGTTTGAGCAGGCAAGTCTATCACATAGTGTTGTATAAAAGGTTGAACCAAGTGAAATTGTGAACAGAGTGAAATGTACCAACTCATACAATATTCATGCTCATATGTTACGTAATATGCATATTCATATTCAATAAGTATCGTCAAGTATATTCGCTACATAATATTTTTCAATTAATATTTTTCAACAAAAAGCCTTAATGTTATGGCATTGAATAAATATGGTGATCAATTATAATCGAAACAGTTTCGTATTCAATGTGTATAGTTTTTATTAATGATCACGATATTATTGTATTTTAGTCACCTGTGTAAATTTCGAGTAATCTGTTAAAAACAGAATCGGGCGTTATTCATAGGAGTTGGTGTATTTAGATTCATGATTTTTAACCATTATAATCGAAACACTTTCGTATTCAATGTGTATAGTTATAATTAATGATCACGATATTATCGTATTTGATGCACCTGCTTGCATTTCGAGTAATCTGTTTCCATTTCGAGTAATCTGTTCAAAATGCTGTCGAGTGACCACACCATCTAATATGACGTGAAGTGCTCACGGGAGGAAGGAGGAAATCTAAAATTTTTAATTACTTTAATTACCGAAATCAGACAGACACTTAAAGGTGTAAAAAATTTCATGGACTTACAATATTCATGCTCATATGTTACGTAATATTCGTACTCATATTCAATAAGTATCGTCAAATATATTCGCTACATAATATTTTATAATTGTTTTGCTTCAAGAAAAAGTCGTATGTTATGGCATTATGGTCACCTGAGTAAATTTCGAGTAATCTGTAAAAACAGAATCAGCCGTTATTTATACGAGTTGGTGAATTTGAATTCATGATTGTTAACCATTATAATTGAAACACTTTCGTATTCAATGTGTATAGTTATAATTAATGATCACGATATTATCGTATTTGCTGCACCTGCTTGCATTTCGAGTAATCTGCTTTCATTTCCAGTAATCTGTTCAAAATGCTGTCGAGTGACCACACCATCTAATATGACGTGAAGTGCTCACGGGAGGAAGGAGGGAATCTAAAATTTTTTATTAATTTAATGACCGAAATCAGACAGACACTTAAAGGTGTTTAAATTTTCATGGACATACAATATTCATTCTCATATTCAATAAGTATCGTCAAGTATATTCGCTGCATAATATTTTATAATTGTTATGTTTCAAGAAAAAGCCGTATGTTATGGCATTGAATAAATATAGTTATCAATTATAATCGAAACAGTTTCGTATTCAATGGTATAGTTTTCATTAATGATCACGATATTATCGTATTTCAGTCACCTGAGTAAATTTCGAGTAATCTGCAAAAACAGAATCCGGCGTTATTCATACGAGTTGGTGTATTTGGATTCATGATTATTAACCATTATAATCGAAACACTTTCGTATTCAATGTGTATAGTTATAATAAATGATCACGATATTATCTTATTTGATGCACCTGTTTGCATTTCGAGTAATCTGTTCAAAATGCTGTCGAGTGACCACACCATCTAATATGACGTGAAGTGCTCACGGGTGGAAGGAGGGAATCAAAAATTTTAAATCATTTTAATTACCGAAATGTGACAGACTTATGTCAATTTAATTACTCTGTTTGTTTTCTTATAATTTTGTTCGTCTATGTGTTCGAAATTTAAATGTTACTAATTAAAATATCTTTTTTCATTTATAAAATCGAGTCGAGTTTCTTATAAAAGATTTAGGAGCTTGTGATTTACAGAAATTCTCGATAAGAACATAGCCTAATCCCTGTTTTCGGACAGAAGAAACTCTTCCAAATAAAGGTAAGGTCTTTTATTTACCTTATCTAATGGTGAAAACTACTTTCTCGTTAAGTTGGAACATCATGCATTCAAAGTTGATGCTTTCCGACAATAAGGTGCCCCGCAGTGGACTGGTTGTAGAGACACGGCTCCGAGTAGACCACCATCATTAAACTCGACGATCACGATATTTTCGTATTCAAAGTGTATAGTTTTCATTAATGATCACGATATTATTGTATTTGAGTCACCTGTGTAAATTTCGAGTAATCTGTTAACAACAGAATCGGGCGTTATTCATACGAGTTGGTGTATTTGGATTCAAGATTGTTAACCATTATAATCGAAACACTTTTGTATTCAATGTGTATAGTTATAATTAATGATCACGATATTATCTTATTTGATGCACCTGTTTGCTTTTCGAGTAATCTGTTTCCATTTCGAGTAATCTGTTCAAAATGCTGTCGAGTGACCACACCATCTAATATGACGTGAAGTGCTCACAGGTGGAAGAAGGGAATGTAAAATTTTTAATCAATTTGATTAAGGAAATTAGGCAAACACTTAAATTTGCTAAAATACGCACTGTATTCTACACTCATAAACTCGTAGAAAAACCGCCCGATTCTGTTTTTAACCGATTTCTCGAAATCTACACAGTTGTATCAAATACGATAATATTACGATCATTAAGGATAATACACATTGAATGTTCTTAAATTTCCCGTGTGGTGACCGGGTTAGAAAGAATAGTCCCACTGTAGCTCATGCATGTCGTAAGAGGCGACTAAAATGGGTACCCACTGTCTGGGTATATATATCTGGGTATCATTAGGGATAACAATAATACATAGCGTCAGGGTATCATTAAGGATCGCGATATTATCGCATTTCATGCGTCTGTGTAAATTTCGAGTAATCTCTTGAAAACATAATTTGATGATATTCCTGCTAGTTAGTGAAGTTGGATTACCGAATCTCATCAATTATAATCGAAGCAATTTGGCATTTAATGTGTAAATATCGGGCGATTCTTTGAAACCGATTAATGTAAAAAATTGGACTGATCACATACAAATAAAATCGGGTGTCTTTCATACCAGCTGGTGATTTTGGATTCATGTATCCAATAACATTACAAAATCGAAAATTCCTTCGGAATTATCGGTTTGAACAGGTAAGTCTATCACATAGTGTTGTATAAAAGGTTGAACCAAGTGAAATTGTGAACAGAGTGAAATGTACCAACTCATACAATATTCATGCTCATATGTTACGTAATATTCATACTCATATTCAATAAGTATCGTCAAGTATATTCGCTACATAATATTTTTCAACTGTTATTTTTCAACGAAAAGCCGTAATGTTATGACATTGAATAAATATGGTGATCAATTATAATCGAAACAGTTTCGTATTCAATGTGTATAGTTTTCATTAATGATCATGATATTATCGTATTTGAGTCACCTGTGTAAATTTCGAGTAATCTGTAAAATCAGAATCGGGTGTTATTCATACGAGTTGGTGTATTTGGATTCATGATTGTTAATCATTATAATTGAAACACTTTCGTATTCAATGTGTATAGTTATAATTAATGATCACGACATTATTGTATTTGAGTCACCTGTGTAAATTTCGAGTAATCTGTTAAAAACAGAATCGGGCGTTATTCATAGGAGTTTGTGGATTTGGATTCATGATTGTTAACCATTATAATCGAAACACTTTTGTATTCAATGTGTATAGTTATAATTAATGATCACGATATTATCGTATTTGTTGCACCTGCTTGCATTTCGAGTAATCTGCTTCCATTTCGAGTAATCTGTTCAAAATGCTGTCGAGTGACCACACCATCTAATATGACGTAAAGTGCACCCGGGTGGAAGGAGGGAATCTAAAAATTTTTATTAATTTAATGACCGAAATCAGACAGACACTTAAAGGTGTTTAAATTTTCATGGATTTACAATATTCATGCTCATATGTTACGTAATATTCATTCTCATATTCAATAAGTGTCGTCAAGTATATTCGCTACATATATTTTTATAATTGTTATGTTTCATGAAAAAGCCGTATGTTATGGCATTGAATAAACATAGTAATCAATTATAATCGAAACAGTTTCGTATTCAATGTGTATAGTTTTTATTAATGATCACGATATTATTGTATTTGAGTCACCTGTGTAAATTTCGAGTAATCTGTTAAAAACAGAATCGGGCGTTATTCATACGAGTTTGTGGATTTGGATTCATGATTGTTAACCACTATAATCGAAACACTTTTGTATTCAATGTGTATAGTTATAATTAATGATCACGATATTATCGTATTTGTTGCACCTGCTTGCATTTCGAGTAATCTGCTTCCATTTCTAGTAATCTGTTCAAAATGCTGTCGAGTGACCACACCATCTAATATGACGTGAAGTGCTCACGGGTGGAAGGAGGGAATCTAAAAGTTTTTATTAATTTAATGACCGAAATCAGACAGACACTTAAAGGTGTTTAAATTTTCATGGACTTACAATATTCATGCTCATATGTTACGTAATATTCATTCTCATATTCAATAAGTGTCGTCAAGTATATTCGCTACATATATTTTTATAATTGTTATGTTTCAAGAAAAAGCCGTATGTTAAGGCATTGAATAAACATAGTAATCAATTATAATCGAAACAGTTTCGTATTCAATGTGTATAGTTATAATTAATGATCACGATATTATCGTATTTGTTGCACCTGCTTGCATTTCGAGTAATCTGCTTCCATTTCGAGTAATCCGTTCAAAATGCTGTCGAGTGACCACACCATCTAATATGACGTGAAGTGCTCACGGGTGGCAGGAGGGAATGTAAAATTGTAAATCAATTTAATTACGGAAGTTAGGCACACACTTAAAGTTGATAAAATATGCACTGTAATCTAAACTCAAAAACTCGTAGGAAAAACGCCCGATTCTGTTTTTAACCGATTACTCGAAATGTACACAGTTGTATCAAATACGATAATATCTCGATCATTAGCGACAATACACATTAAATGTTCTTAAATTTCCCGTGTGGTGACCGGGTTAGAAAGAATAGTCCCACTGTAGCTCATGCATGTCGTAAGAGGCGACTAAAATGGGTACCCACTGTCTGGGTATATATATCTGGGTATCATTAGGGATAACAATAGTACACAGTGTCTGGGTATCATTAAGGATCGCGATATTATCGCATTTGATGCGTCTGTGTAAATTTCGAGTAATCTCTTAAAAACATAATTGGATGATATTCCTGCTAGTTCGTGAAGTTGGATTATTGATTCGCATCAATTATAATCGAAACAATTTCGTATTCAATGTGTATTGTTATCCTTAATGATTGCGATATTATCTTATTTGATGCCCCTGTGTAAATATCGGGCGATTCTTTAAAACTGATTAATGTAAAAATTTGGAGAGATCTCTTAAAAATAGTATCGGGTGTCTTTCATACCAGTTGGTGATTTTGGATTCATGTATCCAATAACATTGCAAAATCGAAAATTCCTTCGGAATTATCGGTTTGAGCAGGCAAGTCTTTCACATAGTGTTGTATAAAAGGTTGAACCAAGTGACGTTGTGATCAGAGTGAAATGTACCAAACTCATACAATATTCATGCTTACATGTTACATTACATTCATACTCATTTTAAATAAGTATCATCAAATATATACGCTATATTTTGCTTTTTTCATGCTATATGTTACAAATGAGAACCGTAATGTTATCTAATTGGATAATTGTAATTATCAATAATAATCGAAACGTTTTCGTATTCAATGTGTATCGCATCAATAAGGATCGCGATATAATCTTTATTGATGCATCTGTGTAAATTTTGAGTAATCAGTTTAAAACAGAATCGGGGATAATTCCTACGAATTGGTGTATTTGGTTTCATAATTTTTATCTATTATAATCGAAACATTTTCGTATTCAATGTTCATCGTTATCATTAATGATCACGATATTATCGTATTTGATGTACCTGTTTACATTTCGAGTAATCTGTTCAAAATGCTGTCGAGTGACCACACCATCTAATATGACGTGAAGTGCTCACGGGTGGAAGGAGGGAATCTAAAATTTATAATTTTATAACCGAAATCAGACAGACACTTAAAGGTGTTAAAATTTTCATGGTTTCACAATATTCATGCTCATATGTTACGTAATATTCATACTCATATTCAATAAGTATCGTCAAGTATATTCGCTACATAATATTTTATAATTGTTATGTTTCAAGAAAAAGGCCGTATGTTATGGCATTATGGTCACCTGAGTAAATTTCGAGTAATCTGTAAAAACAGAATCGGTCGTTATTCATACGAGTTGGTGTATTTGGATTCATGATTGTTAACCATTATAATCGAAACCCTTTCGTATTCAATGTGTATAGTTATAATTAATGATCACGATATTATCGTATTTGATGTACCTGTTTACATTTCGAGTAATCTGTTCAAAATGCTGTCGAGTGACCACACCATCTAATATGACGTGAAGTGCTCACGGGTGGAAGGAGGGAATCTAAAAATTTTAATTTTATTACCGAAATCAGACAGACACTTAAAGGTGTTAAAATTTTCATGGTTTTACAATATTCATGCTCATATGTTACGTAATATTCATACTCATATTCAATAAGTATCGTCAAGTATATTCGCTACATAATATTTTATAATTGTTATGTTTCAAGAAAAAGGCCGTATGTTATGGCATTATGGTCACCTGAGTAAATTTCGAGTAATCTGTAAAAGCAGAATCGGGCATTATTCAGACGAGTTGGTGTATTTGGATTCATGATTGTTAACCATTATAATCGAAACCCTTTCGTATTCAATGTGTATAGTTACAATTAATGATCACGATATTATCGTATTTGATGTACCTGTTTACATTTCGAGTAATCTGTTCAAAATGCTGTCGAGTGACCACACCATCTAATATGACGTGAAGTGCTCACGGGTGGAAGGAGGGAATCAAAAATTTTAAATCATTTTAATTACCGAAATGTGACAGACTTATGTCAATTTAATTACTCTGTTTGTTTTCTTATAATTTTGTTCGTCAATGTGTTCGAAATTTAAATGTTACTAATTAAAATATCTTTTTTCATTTATAAAATCGAGTCGAGTTTCTTATAAAAGATTTAGGAGCTTGTGATTTACAGAAATTCTCGATAAGAACATAGCCTAATCCCTGTTTTCGGAAAGAAGAAACTCTTCCAAATAAAGGTAAGGTCTTTTATTTACCTTATCTAATGGTGAAAACTACTTTCTCGTTAAGTTGGAACATCATGTATTCAAAGTTGATGCTTTCCGACAATAAGGTGCCCAGCAGTGGACTGGTTGTAGAGACACGGCTCCGAGTAGAACACCATCATTAAACTCGACGATTACGATATTTTCGTATTCAAAGTGTATAGTTTTCATTAATGATCACGATATTATTGTATTTGAGTCACCTGTGTAAATTTCGAGTAATCTGTTAACAACAGAATCGGGCGTTATTCATACGAGTTGGTGTATTTGGATTCAAGATTGTTAACCATTATAATCGAAACACTTTCGTATTCAATGTGTATAGTTATAATTAATGATCACGATATTATCTTATTTGATGCACCTGTTTGCATTTCGAGTAATCTGTTTCCATTTCGAGTAATCTGTTCAAAATGCTGTCGAGTGACCACACCATCTAATATGACGTGAAGTGCTCACAGGTGGAAGAAGGGAATGTAAAATTTTAAATCAATTTGATTAAGGAAATTAGGCAAACACTTAAATTTGCTAAAATACGCACTGTATTCTACACTCATAAACTCGTAGAAAAACCGCCCGATTCTGTTTTTAACCGATTACTCGAAATCTACACAGTTGTATCAAATACGATAATATTACGATCATTAATGATAATACACATTGAATGTTCTTAAATTTCCCGTGTGGTGACCGGGTTAGAAAGAATAGTCCCACTGTAGCTCATGCATGTCGTAAGAGGCGACTAAAATGGGTACCCACTGTCTGGGTATATATATCTGGGTATCATTAGGGATAACATAATACATAGCGTCTAGGTATCATTAAGGATCGCGATATTATCGCATTTCATGTGTCTGTGTAAATTTCGAGTAATCTCTTGAAAACATAATTTGATGATATTCCTGCTAGTTAGTGAAGTTGGATTACCGATTCTCATCAATTATAATCGAAGTAATTTGGCATTTAATGTGTAAATATCGGGCGATTCTTTGAAACCGATTAATGTAAAAATTTGGAGTGATCACATACAATTAAAATCGGGTGTCTTTCATACCAGCTGGTGATTTTGGATTCATGTATCCAATAACATTACAAAATCGAAAATTCCTTCGGAATTATCGGTTTGAACAGGTAAGTCTATCCCATAGTGTTGTATAAAAGGTTGAACCAAGTGAAATTGTGAACAGAGTGAAATGTACCAACTCATACAATATTCATGCTCATATGTTACGTAATATTCATTCTCATATTCAATAAGTATCGTCAAGTATATTCGCTACATAATATTTTTCAATTGTTATTTTTCAACGAAAAGCCGTAGTGTTATGGCATTGAATAAATATGGTGATCAATTATAATCGAAACAGTTTCGTATTCAATGTGTATAGTTTTCATTAATGATCATGATATTATCGTATTTGAGTCACCTGTGTAAATTTCGAGTAATCTGTTAAAAACAGAATCGGGCGTTATTCATACGAGTTGGTGTATTTGGATTCATGATAGTTAACCATTATAATCGAAACACTTTCGTATTCAATGTGTATAGTTATAATTAATGATCACGATATTATCGTATTTGATGCACCTGCTTGCATTTCGAGTAATCTGTTTCCATTTCGAGTAATCTGTTCAAAATGCTGTCGAGTGACCACACCATCTAATATGACGTGAAGTGCTCACGGGAGGAAGGAGGAAATCTAAAATTTTTAATTACTTTAATTACCGAAATCAGACAGACACTTAAAGGTGTAAAAAATTTCATGGACTTACAATATTCATGCTCATATGTTACGTAATATTCGTACTCATATTCAATAAGTATCGTCAAATATATTCGCTACATAATATTTTATAATTGTTTTGTTTCAAGAAAAAGTCGTATGTTATGGCATTGAATAAATATAGTTATCAATTATAATCGAAACAGTTTCGTATTCAATGGTATAGTTTTCATTAATGATCACGATATTATCGTATTTCAGTCACCTGAGTAAATTTCGAGTAATCTGCAAAAACAGAATCCGGCGTTATTCATACGAGTTGGTGTATTTGGATTCATGATTATTAACCATTATAATCGAAACACTTTCGTATTCAATGTGTATAGTTATAATAAATGATCACGATATTATCTTATTTGATGCACCTGTTTGCATTTCGAGTAATCTGTTCAAAATGCTGTCGAGTGACCACACCATCTAATATGACGTGAAGTGCTCACGGGTGGAAGGAGGGAATCTAAAATTTTTAATTAATTTTATTACCGAAATCAGACAGACACTTAAAGGTGTTAAAATTTTCATGGACTTACAATATTCATGCTCATATGTTATGTAATATTCATACTCATATTCAATAAGTATCGTCAAGTATATTCGCTACATAATATTTTATAATTGTTATGTTTCAAGAAAAAGCCGTATGTTATGGCATTATGGTCACCTGAGTAAATTTCGAGTAATCTGTAAAAACAGAATTGGTCGTTATTCATACGAGTTGGTGTATTTGGATTGTTAACCATTATAATCGAAACCCTTTCGTATTCAATGTGTATAGTTACAATTAATGATCACGATATTATCGTATTTGATGTACCTGTTTACATTTCGAGTAATCTGTTCAAAATGCTGTCGAGTGACCACACTATCTAATATGACGTGAAGTGCTCACGGGTGGAAGGAGGGAATCTAAAATTTTTAATTTTATTACCGAAATCAGACAGACACTTAAAGGTGTTAAAATTTTCATGGTTTTACAATATTCATGCTCATATGTTACGTAATATTCATACTCATATTCAATAAGTATCGTCAAGTATATTCGCTACGTAATATTTTATAATTGTTATGTTTCAAGAAAAAGCCGTATGTTATGGCATTATGGTCACCTGAGTAAATTTCGAGTAATCTGTAAAAACAGAATCGGTCGTTATTCATACGAGTTGGTGTATTTGGATTCATGATTGTTAACCATTATAATCGAAACACGTTCGTATTCAATGTGTATAGTTATAATTAATGATCACGATATTATCGTATTTGATGCACCTGTTTACATTTCGAGTAATAAATTCAAAATGCTGTCGAGTGACCACACCACCTAATATGACGTGATGTGCTCACGGGTGGAAGGAGGGAATCTAAAATTTTTAATTTTATTACCGAAATCAGACAGACACTTAAAGGTGTTAAAATTTTCATGGTTTTACAATATTCATGCTCATATGTTACGTAATATTCATACTCATATTCAATAAGTATCGTCAAGTATATTCGCTACGTAATATTTTATAATTGTTATGTTTCAAGAAAAAGCCGTATGTTATGGCATTATGGTCACCTGAGTAAATTTCGAGTAATCTGTAAAAACAGAATCGGTCGTTATTCATACGAGTTGGTGTATTTGGATTCATGATTGTTAACCATTATAATCGAAACACGTTCGTATTCAATGTGTATAGTTATAATTAATGATCACGATATTATCGTATTTGATGCACCTGTTTACATTTCGAGTAATAAATTCAAAATGCTGTCGAGTGACCACACCACCTAATATGACGTGATGTGCTCACGGGTGGAAGGAGGGAATCTAAAATTTTTAATTAATTTTATTACCGAAATCAGACAGACACTTAAAGGTGTTAAAATTTTCATGGACTTACAATATTCATGCTCATATGTTACGTAATATTCATACTCATATTCAATAAGTATCGTCAAGTATATTCGCTACATAATATTTTATAATTGTTATGTTTCAAGAAAAAGCCGTATGTTATGGCATTATGGTCACCTGAGTAAATTTCGAGTGATCTGTAAAAAAAAAATTGGTCGTTATTCATACAAGTTGGTGTATTTGGATTCATGATTGTTAACCATTATAATCGAAACCCTTTCGTATTCAATTTGTATAGTTATAATTAATGATCACGATATTATCGTATTTGATGTACCTGTTTACATTTCGAGTAATCTGTTCAAAATGCTGTCGAGTGACCACACCATCTAATATGACGTGAAGTGCTCACGAGTGGAAGGAGGGAATCTAAAATTTTTAATTAATTTTATTACCGAAATCAGACAGACACTTAAAGGTGTTAAAATTTTCATGGACTTACAATATTCATGCTCATATGTTACGTAATATTCATACTCATATTCAATAAGTATCGTCAAGTATATTCGCTACATAATATTTTATAATTGTTATGTTTCAAGAAAAAGCCGTATGTTATGGCATTATGGTCACCTGAGTAAATTTCGAGTGATCTGTAAAAAAAAAATTGGTCGTTATTCATACAAGTTGGTGTATTTGGATTCATGATTGTTAACCATTATAATCGAAACCCTTTCGTATTCAATTTGTATAGTTATAATTAATGATCACGATATTATCGTATTTGATGTACCTGTTTACATTTCGAGTAATCTGTTCAAAATGCTGTCGAGTGACCACACCATCTAATATGACGTGAAGTGCTCACGAGTGGAAGGAGGGAATCTAAAATTTTTAATTAATTTTATTACCGAAATCAGACAGACACTTAAAGGTGTTAAAATTTTCATGGACTTACAATATTCATGCTCATATGTTACGTAATATTCATACTCATATTCAATAAGTATCGTCAAGTATATTCGCTACATAATATTTTATAATTGTTATGTTTCAAGAAAAAGCCGTATGTTATGGCATTATGGTCACCTGAGTAAATTTCGAGTGATCTGTAAAAAAAAAATTGGTCGTTATTCATACAAGTTGGTGTATTTGGATTCATGATTGTTAACCATTATAATCGAAACCCTTTCGTATTCAATTTGTATAGTTATAATTAATGATCACGATATTATCGTATTTGATGTACCTGTTTACATTTCGAGTAATCTGTTCAAAATGCTGTCGAGTGACCACACCATCTAATATGACGTGATGTGCTCACGGGTGGAAGGAGGGAATCTAAAATTTTTAATTAATTTTATTACCGAAATCAGACAGACACTTAAAGGTGTTAAAATTTTCATGGACTTACAATATTCATGCTCATATGTTACGTAATATTCATACTCATATTCAATAAGTATCGTCAAGTATATTCGCTACATAATATTTTATAATTGTTATGTTTCAAGAAAAAGCCGTATGTTATGGCATTATGGTCACCTGAGTAAATTTCGAGTGATCTGTAAAAAAAAAATTGGTCGTTATTCATACAAGTTGGTGTATTTGGATTCATGATTGTTAACCATTATAATCGAAACCCTTTCGTATTCAATTTGTATAGTTATAATTAATGATCACGATATTATCGTATTTGATGTACCTGTTTACATTTCGAGTAATCTGTTCAAAATGCTGTCGAGTGACCACACCATCTAATATGACGTGAAGTGCTCACGAGTGGAAGGAGGGAATCTAAAATTTTTAATTAATTTTATTACCGAAATCAGACAGACACTTAAAGGTGTTAAAATTTTCATGGACTTACAATATTCATGCTCATATGTTACGTAATATTCATACTCATATTCAATAAGTATCGTCAAGTATATTCGGTACATAATATTTTATAATTGTTATGTTTCAAGAAAAAGGCCGTATGTTATGGCATTATGGTCACCTGAGTAAATTTCGAGTAATCTGTAAAAGAAGAATCGGGCATTATTCATACGAGTTGGTGTATTTGGATTCATGATTGTTAACCATTATAATCGAAACACGTTCAAATTCAATGTGTATAGTTATAATTAATGATCACGATATTATCGTATTTGATTCACCTGTTTACATTTCGAGTAATAAATTCAAAATGCTGTCGAGTGACCACACCATCTAATATGACGTGAAGTGCTCACGGGTGGAAGGAGGGAATCTAAAATTTTTAATTAATTTTATTACCGAAATCAGACAGACACTTAAAGGTGTTAAATTTTCATGGTTTTACAATATTCATGCTCATATGTTACGTAATATTCATACTCATATTCAATAAGTATCGTC
Source organism: Parasteatoda tepidariorum (assembly GCF_982258835.1). Lineage (NCBI taxonomy): Eukaryota > Metazoa > Arthropoda > Arachnida > Araneae > Theridiidae > Parasteatoda > Parasteatoda tepidariorum. Next base: position 114,559,934 of record NC_141760.1, read on the forward strand.
AAGTATATTAGCTACATAATATTTTATAATTGTTATGTTTCAAGAAAAAGGCCGTATGTTATGGCATTATGGTCACCTGAGTAAATTTCGAGTAATCTGTAAAAGCAGAATCGGGCGTTATTCAGACGAGTTGGTATATTTGGATTCATGATTATTAACCATTATAATCGAAACCCTTTCGTATTCAATGTGTATAGTTATAATTAATGATCACGATATTATCGTATTTGATGTACCTGTTTACATTTCGAGTAATCTGTTCAAAATGCTGTCGAGTGACCACACCATCTAATATGACGTGAAGTGCTAACGGGTGGAAGGAGGAAATCTAAAATTTTTAATTTTATTACCGAAATCAGACAGACACTTAAAGGTGTTAAAATTTTCGTGGACTTACAATATTCAGGCTCATATGTTACGTAATATTCATACTCATATTCAATAAGTATCGTCAAGTATATTCGCTACATAATATTTTATAATTGTTATGTTTCAAGAAAAAGCCGTATGTTATGGCATTATGGTCACCTGAGTAAATTTCGAGTAATCTGTAAAAACAGAATCTGTCGTTATTCATAAGAGTTGGTGTATTTGGATTCATGATTGTTAACCATTATAATCGAAACACGTTCGTATTCAATGTGTATAGTTACAATTAATGATCATGATATTATCGTATTTGATGCACCTGTTTACATTTCGAGTAATCTGTTCAAAATGCTGTCGAGTGACCACACCACCTAATATGACGTGATGTGCTCACGGGTGGAAGGAGGGAATCTAAAATTTTTTAATTAATTTAATTACCAAAATCAGACAGACACTTAAAGGTGTTAAAATTTTCGTGGACTTACAATATTCATGCTCATGTGTTACGTAATATTCATACTCATATTCAATAAGTATCGTCAAGTATATTCGCTACATAATATTTTATAATTGTTATGTTTCAAGAAAAAGCCGTATGTTATGGCATTATTTTCACCTGAGTAAATTTCGAGTGATCTGTAAAAACAGAATCGGTCGTTATTGATACGAGTTGTTGTATTTGGATTCATGATTGTTAACCATTATAATCGAAACCCTTTCGTATTCAATGTGTATAGTTATAATTAATGATCACGATATTATCGTATTTGATGTACCTGTTTACATTTCGAGTAATCTGTTCAAAATGCTGTCGAGTGACCACACCATCTAATATGACGTGAAGTGCTCACGAGTGGAAAGAGGGAATCTAAAATTTTTAATTAATTTTATTACCGAAATCAGACAGACACTTAAAAGTGTTAAAATTTTCATGGACTTACAATATTCATGCTCATATGTTACGTAATATTCATGCTCATATTCAATAAGTATCGTCAAGTATATTCGCTACATAATATTTTATAATTGTTATGTTTCAAGAAAAAGCCGTATGTTATGGCATTATGGTCACCTGAGTAAATTTCGAGTAATCTGTAAAAGCAGAATCGGGCATTATTCAGACGAGTTGGTGTATTTGGATTCATGATTGTTAACAATTATAATCGAAACCCTTTCGTATTCAATGTGTATAGTTACAATTAATGATCACGATATTATCGTATTTGATGTACCTGTTTACATTTCGAGTAATCTGTTCAAAATGCTGTCGAGTGACCACACCATCTAATATGACGTGAAGTGCTCACGGGTGGAAGGAGGGAATCTAAAATTTTTAATTTTATTACCGAAATCAGACAGACACTTAAAGGTGTTAAAATTTTCATGGTTTTACAATATTCATGCTTATATGTTACGTAATATTCATACTCATATTCAATAAGTATCGTCAAGTATATTCGCTACATAATATTTTATAATTGTTATGTTTCAAGAAAAAGCCGTATGTTATGGCATTATGGTCACCTGAGTAAATTTCGAGTAATCTGTAAAAACAGAATCTGTCGTTATTCATACGAGTTGGAGTATTTGGATTCATGATTGTTAACCATTATAATCGAAACACGTTCGTATTCAATGTGTATAGTTATAATTAATGATCTCGATATTATCGTATTTGATGCACCTGTTTACATTTCGAGTAATCTGTTCAAAATGCTGTCGAGTGACCACACCACCTAATAGGACGTGATGTGCTCACGGGTGGAAGGAGGGAATCTAAAATTTTTAATTAATTTTATTACCGAAATCAGACAGACACTTAAAGGTGTTAAAATTTTCATGGTTTTACAATATTCATGCTCATATGTTACGTAATATTCATACTCATATTCAATAAGTATCGTCAAGTATATTCGCTACATAATATTTTATAATTGTTATGTTTCAAGAAAAAGCCGTATGTTATGGCATTATGTTCACCTGAGTAAATTTCGAGTAATCTGTAAAAACAGAATCTGTCGTTATTCATACGAGTTGGTGTATTTGGATTCATGATTGTGAACCATTATAATCAAGACACGTTCAAATTCAATGTGTATAGTTATAATTAATGATCACGATATTATCGTATTTGATGCACCTGTTTACATTTCGAGTAATAAATTCAAAATGCTGTCGAGTGACCATACCACCTAATATGACGTGATGTGCTCACGGGTGGAAGGAGGGAATCTAAAATTTTTAATTAATTTTATTACCGAAATCAGACAGACACTTAAAGGTGTTAAAATTTTCATGGACTTACAATATTCATGCTCATATGTTACGTAATATTCATACTCTTATTCAATAAGTATCGTCAAGTATATTAGCTACATAGTATTTTATAATTGTTATGTTTCAAGAAAAAGCCGTATGTTATGGCATTATGGTCACCTGAGTAAATTTCGAGTAATCTGTAAAAGCAGAATCGGGCGTTATTCAGACGAGTTGGTATATTTGGATTCATGATTATTAACCATTATAATCGAAACCCTTTCGTATTCAATGTGTATAGTTATAATTAAAGATCACGATATTATCGTATTTGATGCACCTGTTTGCACTTCGGGCAATCTGTTTCCATTTCAAGTAATCTGTTCAAAATGCTGTCGAGTGACCATACCATCTAATATGACGTGAAGAGCTCACGGGTGGAAAGAGGGAATCTAAAATTTTTTAATTAATTTAATTACCAAAATCAGACAGACACTTAGAGGTGTTAAAATTTTCGTGGACTTACAATATTCAGGCTCATATGTTACGTAATATTCATACTCATATTCAATAAGTATCGTCAAGTATATTCGCTACAAAATATTTTATTATTATGTTTCAAGAAAAAGCCGTTTGTTATGGCATTGAATAAATATAGTTATCAATTATAATCGAAACAGTTTCGTATTCAATGAGTATAGTTTTCATTAATGATCACGATATTATCGTATTTGAGTCACCTGAGTAAATTTCAAGTAATCTGTAAAAACAGAATCGGGCGTTATTCATACGAGTTGGTGTATTTGGATTCATGATTGTTAACCATTATAATCGAAACCCTTTCGTATTCAATGTGTATAGTTATAATTAATGATCACGATATTATCGTATTTGATGTACCTGTTTACATTTCGAGTAATCTGTTCAAAATGCTGTCGACTGACCACACCATCTAATATGACGTGAAGTGCTCACGGGTGGAAGGAGGGAATCTAAAATTTTTAATTTTACTACCGAAATCAGACAGACACTTAAAGGTGTTAAAATTTTCATGGTTTTACAATATTCATGCTCATATGTTACGTAATATTCATACTCATATTCAATAAGTATCGTCAAGTATATTCGCTACATAATATTTTATAATTGTTATGTTTCAAGAAAAAGCCGTATGTTATGGCATTATGGTCACCTGAGTAAATTTCGAGTAATCTGTAAGAGTAGAATCGGGCGTTATTCAGACGAGTTGGTGTATTTGGATTCATGATTGTTAACCATTATAATCGAAACACTTTCGTATTCAATGTGTATATTTATAATTAATGATCTCGATATTATCGTATTTGATGCACCTGTTTACATTTCGAGTAATGTGTTCAAAATGCTGTCGAGTGTCCACACCATCTAATATGACGTGAAGTGCTCACGGGTGGAAGGAGGGAATCTAAAATTTTTAATTAATTTTATTACCGAAATCAGACAGACACTTAAAGGTGTTAAAATTTTCATGGACTTACAATATTCATGCTCATATATTACGTAATATTCATACTCATATTCAATAAGTATCGTCAAGTATATTCGCTACATAATATTTTATTATTGTTATGTTTCAAGAAAAAGCTGTTTGTTATGGCATTGAATAAATATAGTTATCAATTATAATCGAAACAGTTTCGTATTAAATGTGTATAGTTTTCATTAATGATCACGATATTATCGTATTTGAGTCACCTGAGTAAATTTCAAGTAATCTGTAAAAACAGAATCGGGCATTATTCATACGAGTTGGTGTATTTGGATTCATGATTGTTAACCATTATAATCGAAACCCTTTCGTATTCAATGTGTATAGTTATAATTAATGATCACGATATTATCGTATTTGATTTACCTGTTTACATTTCGAGTAATCTGTTCAAAATGCTGTCGAGTGACCACACCATCTAATATGACGTGAAGTGGTCACGGGTGCAAGGAGGGAATCTAAAATTTTTAATTAATTTTATTACCGAAATCAGACAGACACTTAAAGGTGTTAAAATTTTCATGGACTTACAATATTCATGCTCATATGCTACGTAATATTCAAACTCATATTCAATAAGTATCGTCAAGTATATTCGCTACATAATATTTTATAATTGTTATGTTTCAAGAAAAAGCCGTATGTTATGGCATTGTGGTCACCTGAGTAAATTTCGAGTAATCTGTAGAAGCAGAATCGGGCATTATTCAGACGAGTTGGTGTATTTGGATAAATGATTGTTAACCATTATAATCGAAACACTTTCGTATTCAATGTGTATAGTTATAATTAATGATCACGATATTATCGTATTTGATTTACCTGTTTACATTTCGAGTAATCTGTTCAGAATGCTGTTGAGTGACCACACCATCTAATATGACGTGAAGTGGTCACGGGTGCAAGGAGGGAATCTAAAATTTTTAATTAATTTTATTACCGAAATCAGACAGACACTTAAAGGTGTTAAAATTTTCATGGACTTACAATATTCATGCTCATATGTTACGTAATATTCAAACTCATATTCAATAAGTATCGTCAAGTATATTCGCTACATAATATTTTATAATTGTTATGTTTCAAGAAAAAGCCGTATGTTATGGCATTATGGTCACCTGAGTAAATTTCGAGTAATCTGGAAAAGCAGAATCGGTCGTTATTCATACGAGTTTGTGTATTTGGATTCATGATTCTAGGAGTACAGTTATAATTAATGATCACGATATTATCGTATTTGATGCACCTGTTTACATTTCGAGTAATCTGTTCAAAATGCTGTCGAGTGACCACACCATCTAATATGACGTGAAGTGCTCTCGGGTGGAAGGAGGGAATCTAAAATTTTTAATTAATTTTATTACCGAAATCAGACAGACACTTAAAGGTGTTAAAATTTTCATGGACTTACAATATTCATGCTCATATGTTACGTTATATTCATACTCATATTCAATAAGTATCGTCAAGTATATTCGCTACATAATATTTTATAATTGTTATGTTTCAAGAAAAAGCCCTTTGTTATGGCATTGAATAAATATAGTTATCAATTATAATCGAAACAGTTTCGTATTCAATGTGTATAGTTTTCATTAATGATCACGATATTATCGTATTTTAGTCACCTGAGTAAATTTCGAGCAATCTGTAAAAACAGAATCGGGCGTTATTCATACGAGTTGGTGTATTTGGATTCATGATTGATAACCATTACAATCGAAACACTGTCGTACTCAATGTGTATAGTTATAATTAATGATCACGATATTATCGTATTTGATGCACCTGTTTACATTTCGAGTAATCTGTTCAAAATGCTGTCGAGTGACCACACCATCTAATATGACGTGAAGTGCTCACGGGTGGAAGGAGGGAATGTAAAATTTTAAATAAATTTAATTACGGAAATTAGGCAGACACTTAATGTTGATGAAATATGCACTGTAATCTAAACTCAAAAACTCGTTGAAAAAACGCCCGATTCTGTTTTTAACCGATTACTCGAAATGTACACAGCTGCATCAAATAGGATAATATCTCGATCATTAATGATAATACACATTGGATGTTCTTAAATTTCCCGTGTGGTGACCGGATTAGAAATAATAGTCCCACTGTAGCTCATGCATGTGGTATGAGGCGACTAAAATGGGTACCCACTGTCTGGGTATCATTAGGGATAACAATAATACACAGTGTCTGGGTATCATTAAGGATAGCAATATTATCGCATTTGATGCGTCTGTGTAAATTCGAGTAATCTCTTAAAAACATAATTGGATGATATTCCTGCGAGTTAGTGAAGTTGGATTAATGATTCTCATTAATTGTAATCGAAGCAATTTCGTATTCAATGTGTATTGTTATCCTTCATGATTGCGATATTATCGTATTTGATGCCCCTGTTTAAATATCGGGCGATTCTTTGAAACAGATTAATGGAAAAATTTGGAGTGATCTCTTAAAAATAGAATCGGGTGTCATTCATACCAGTTGGTGATTTTGGATTCATATATCCAATAACATTACAAAATTGAAAATTCCTTTGGAATTGAATTTGGTTGCATGATTGTTATCAATTCTAATAGAAAAACTTTTGCATTCAAAATACATCGATATTATTAATGATCGCGATATTATCGTATTTGATGCACTTGTGTACATTTCTTGTGTTAAGTTAAGAAAAAAATCGGGCGGTATTCCTAGGAGTTGGTGATTTTGAATTCATAAATCCTATAACAAAAAAGTATCGACAATTCCTTCAGAATTATCTGTATGAGCAGGCAAGTTTTTCGCATAGTGTTGCCTAAAAGGTTGAACCAAAAAAAAATTGTGATCAGAGGGAAATGTACTAACTCATACAATATTAATGCTTATATGTTACATAATAATCATACTTGAATTGAAGAATATGTGATTTGTTGCATAATATTGACACATGAATTTAGATTTACGATTCCTATAGCAGATAAATATCAACAAATCTTATCCCCCAGAATTATCGGTATGAGCAGGCAAGTCTTTAACATGTTGTTGTCTAAAATGTTGAACCTAGGGAAATTTACTTACTAATGCACACTGTTTATGCTCATATGTTACATAATATTCATACTCATATTCAATAAGTATCGTCAAGTATATTCGCCGTAATATCCTTTATTATGTGTTATGTTATAAATAATGACCGTAATGTTATCGTATTGGATAATTGTAGTTATCAATTATATCGGACACACTTCGTTCGTTCGAAACGTATTCAATGTGCTTCGTTATCATTAATGGTCGTGATATTATTGTATTTGATGCACATTTTGAGTTTGTTTACATAATGAGTAATCTGTTCAAAACAGAATACAAGTTCTTAACTGTTGAAAGTTCGATACTTCGAATCGTAATTAATTGCAACATGAGCGAATTCCTTCAAATCCTTTGATACTTCAGATTAATTTAAATATTTATTACTGTTTATTTTCTATAAGTCAAATGCAATATTCAAATTGATGAAAGCATAATGAATTTAAATATAATAATTGATCTAATAAAAGTTTCAATTGTATTACTTCTTTCGATTTTATGTAATCGTTCAAACTGATGATGACATCTTAATTTTCAAACTGATGAAAGTTCGATACTTGGAGTCGTAATAAATTGCAACATAACCCGACTACTTCAAGTCCTTTCGATACTTCGAATTAATTTAAATAGTTAATACTATTAGTTTACACTCTCCCTATATCTTGTTCATAGTTTCAACGTCTGCTAATGTTCAACTCCGTAGCCTTTGTAATTTTTAACCCAATTCAGAAGACAAGGGAACTTCTGTATCAAGCATTGGGAGAAATGTGCTGTCGTGGAGGATTCTTTGATAGAACTAACCCGTATTTGTGCTACATGGAGAGGAAAACCACGGAAATCTCTCACGCCTAGCCTGACTGCAAGCGGACTCCAACCCATGATCCATCTACCATTGGGGATGTTTTACGTCAGCACTGTGGTCGGTGCAAACCAGGTGAGGAATTCGTATCGCTGGGATTCAACTCCGGTTCACCTCATTGGAAGGCGAATGTTTAATCCCCTATGCGATCGCGGTTCAGCTCAATGAATTAAAAAAATTATAAAACTATCCCAGCTGTTCATGACGCTTTTCTTTATCACTTTTTTTCCTTAAAAATATAAGGGAGCTCATTAAACTCTGTGATTGCTTTTTTCAGCATTTTATTCACTGAAGAACAAACTTTCAACAAAAAATATATGTATAAAATACTAAAGTATTATAATTTTTATGTTAAAAATGCAGGATTAAAAAATAATCAACTGTTCTTGGAATAAAAATTTAAACTTGGAAATATATAATGTGACTCACAATTCGAAGAAATAAAAGTACTTAGACTCGTTTACGATGACATTAGGGATTGTTTTTCATGTATCTAAATTTTTATATTTTCGAAAATTTTTAAATTTTTTATTTAATTTGACCAATGACGATGATTATGCTAGTCAGTACACATTTTCAATCACTGTTTACATGTCTCTATTCGATTTTTATTAAAAAGGTTTTATAAACGGAGTTAAAATAATGGAATTAGAATACAAAAAAAATGTGTAATGTTCACAATTACGATGAATGATGCTATTTTATGCAATAACACACATGAAAGAAAATATAAAACTGAAAACTAACTAGAAAACGAAATCAGCATACCCTTACACCGGTTGCTGGTCCCTGGAACCAGTTGTTTTCGGTTGTCCGAGTATAATTTTATTGGTCCTGAATTACCGGACCACCGTTAATTTCTTGCACTGTGTAAATGCATTTTTGTGCCGTGGTTAATTACACTGTTACACCTAAGTAATTTACAACAGATCTGACGGATTCGAAACTAAAACTGAACTGATTTGCTTCAATTGTTTCGAATCAGTTGTTTTTATCGAAATATATTTAAATTATGACGAATAATTATTTCTTAAATTTCAGTTAGTTTTGCTTCACAGTGATGCTATGCCATATACAGTTAAAAATTTCTTTAAAAACCCAATAAAGAATTCTTACGAATTCTTTATTAAGGACTTAAGATTTTCCAATTAAACAATTCGATGAAATCAGATAAAAGATAAAAATAAAACATTTCTTTTGTAGTTTCTAAAAATTTATTATAGTTAAGTCTTTATAGCAATTAACAACATATACAATATAATAAGTGTATTAATTTAGTTGGAAGAATTTATGAAAGAGAAATATTGCTTTTTTTATCGACATTAGTTAAAAGAAAAATAGGGATAGGTAGGTAGACTTTTTTCAAATTTTCCGCTATTTCGTATTTTTTTTATCACTATTCGAACCACTTGGTTCGAATCAGTGATTCGAATCACTTGGTACGAATCAGTGATTCGAATCAATGATTTTAATCACTTGATTCGAATCAGTGATTTGAATCACTTAATTTGAATCTTCGTTCTGAATCACTTGATTCTAATCAGTTACTCGAATCAAATGACTCATTTGAATCATGTTATTCAGATCAACTATTCGAATCAAGTGATTCAGATCAACGGATCAATGATTCAAATTATGCGATTCGGATCAAGGATTCAGACTATGCAATTTGGAACAGTGATTCAAATTATGTAATTCGGATCAAGGATTCAGAATATGCGATTCGGAACAATGATTCAAATTATGCAATTCAGAAAAATTATTCAAATTAAGTGATTTGGATCAAAAATTGAAATTATGCGATTAAGATCAGTGATTCGAATTATGCAATTAAGATCAGTGATCCGAAATATGCGATTAAGATCAGTGATTCGAATCATCATTTGGATCATTGATTTGAAATAAGTTACTCAAATCATTGATTCGAAATAAGTTACTCAAATCACTGATTCTCATAAGTGATTGTGATCACTGATTCGAATTATGTGATTTGGATCACTATTCAAATCAAGTGACTCAAATTAGTGATTTGAATCACATGATTCAGATCACTGATTCAACTCATGTGATTTGAATCGCTTTTCGAATAAAATGATTCAGATCAATCATTCGAATCATGTCATTTTCCTCAATGATTCGAATTAATTTATTCAAATCATTGTTTCAAATCAAATGATCTGAATATCAGATTCTTATGAAGTGATTCGCATCACTGAATAGTATCACTATTCGAATCATGTGATTCGGATCAGTGATTCAAATCAGGTCATTCAAATCTCATTTCAAATCTAGTAATTTGGATCATTGATCTGAATACCATGACTTAAACGACTTAATTGCAAATCATGTGACTCGAATCAAATAAATTCGAAATTTCAAAAAAAAAATCGAAAAAAGTTTGCTTAACTACCACTATTTTTCTTTTATCAAATGTGATAGAAAAAAATTTATTATTCTTTCTCATTAATGAACTATACGAAAGCTATAACAAATAAATAATTAAACATATTATACCTTTTGTATAATTACGTTTCATACGTTGTTAATTGTTATAGATACTTTACACTATGGTAAATTTTAAGAAACTCCAAAAGAAATGCTTTCTTCAATTGGAAAATCTTACGTCCTTAGAAATGAATGCGTTAGGTTTTACAAGAAATGTTTAACTTATGGCATATCATAGTGAAACAAAACAAACTGAAATTTAAAAAACAATTATCCATTAAAATTTTAATTTATTTCGATAGAAACAACTGTTGATTCAAATCAATTGCAAATTGGTGATATGAATCACTAATTCGAACCATTGAATCAGTACCAAACTCTACTGGCCAACACATGAGTCTATCATAATTTTTAAAAATATAATGCAAAGAATTTTTAGGTTTTAAAATATTATAATTAAAGGGACTAGCTTAATATTATTTTTTTATCTCTAAAGTAAAAACAAATAAAAAATTGATAGATATACAGTTTTGAACTTAAACGATATAACAACTTTTAATCTGTCCTGTTATTTATGCGGAGAGCACTTGACTACGTATTTATACGGATCAACTTAAAAAATTTGCCTATTTGCTATGCACGGTAACAGCTTCCGAACTTTAGATCAATAAAATAAACTGTCTAATATTTTTACTTAAAAATGTCACTAAGATTGAATCCCGTAGGATATTTCTCATTTGCGACTCGAAGATGTATAAATACTGGAACAACTTTGAGTAAAATTTAATGTGAGAATAGAGAAGTATTTCGAATTTGTATTTTTCATCAAATTTAAAATTTCTTTACGAAGTTCGTCAACAGATGGCACTCCCAACTGATTTGAAAGACCAGTTACAGGAACATAGAAAGAGATATGAATTTTAGGCTGCTATGTTCTGCTTAGGGAAACAAAAATGTATTTTTAGATTAAATTTTGAAATTTGTTAGAAAGTTCATCAATAAATAGCTAAGCTAGCAAAGAAAACTTATGAACAATGTTTTCTGTTGCATATCAGAAAACTCTAAATAAAATATTTGTACAAGTGTTGTATTAATTCTATTCTCAGACTACCCCGCATTTTTGCTGCATGTGATGAATGTTTCGTAGTGTTAATTTTGATGACCGCGTAGCGTAGAAATGATGGTGGTTTAGAAAAAAAAAATTGCTACACATTGATTGACGAGTTTTGCTTCAATTTTTATGTGGTTTATTTTCTTTTGCGCTGAATAGAACGCTACAAAACCTTAATTTTTTTCTAATTCTGTTCCGTCTTTAAAAGGTTTTTTAAATTGCCAGTAAATTTTTAGGCGTCCTTTGCCCCATATATGTAACTCACGGTGTCATATGTATTGCGGTGAATTAGTTTACAGTGCCACATAAATATCGGTGTTGTGTTTCTAATTTATACGTACCTATTTCTGTGTACATGCATCTATGTCATATTTATTTTTGATTTATGATCAACGTTTTTATATTATTTCAATGTCCTTGTAGTGTATCTACCACTACAAAAATATAATTCCAATTCACTTGTATATAAGACATGTTAACTCGATTCTATGTTGGGGTACCTTTTCATAGATGACGGTTGACATGGTCGATAACAACTCTCCCCACACTGACCTTCGAACGCGATGTAAACACGCTTACCTTGGCAGAAACGCCCACTACGATTTGAACACGCTTACTTCGATGGATGGTTCACACTGAACAGTTGACTTGCTATTTGTGACTGCGACATTAACCACCTTCTCGTGCTGTTGCTACTCAGTTTCGATCACGCGCAACGTACAACGTATTCACTCGACTGTTCAAGGCAATATCGGAGCAACCATGACCGTGAACTTAATACAGCTCTCGCGATCAGCACTCAAAACTACGGTGATCTTAATACAGCTCTCCCGACTTCTCACAAAACAGCAATGAATCAACTAGTGGTATCCGTTCATCGAATTCTATCACAGGTATAATTCTGGTGAGGGAGTACTGTAGTGTATCTACCACTATAAAAATATAATTCCAATTCACTAGTATATAAGACATGTTAACTCGATTCTGTGGTGGGGTACCTTTCCATAGATGAAGGTTGACATTGTCAATATCTACTCTCCCCACATCCTCATAGATATTTCTTAGATACTCATGAACTCAAGCTGTGTCCTCGTTTGCCCATTAGTTTTTGAGTTGGACATAGTTTTGACGATATTGTAAAGGAGACATTGAAAGACGAACCGAACTCAATCTTATTCTTACGTGGACCTAAATATGATCACATTCATAAATTCCTTTTACTCTTTTTTTTTTTTGTTTTTAAATTGGGTACTTATACTTCAAGAAGACCTCCCATATCCACGCACAAGACCTATGATGTCAGAGCCAGCTAATCTTTATCAGCAAAATGGCTTATTAAAGTCGAGCTAAGTTTCTCTACATGAGTTAGAATGTTAATAAACGTTCAGTTAATTAAATATAGAGCCGTATCACACATCGAATTCGTTGAAAAATCATTCCTTCTCGCCTACTTCTTTTACTTAACTTAGATCTATTATTTGTTTATGTATTTAATTGTAACCGTAATATATTTTTGTTTTGTGTACCTGGCAACTTTGATGCATAATTTGTTTATGTTGCACATGGCCACGTGCCTGTCTTTGTGTAACGCCTCCTTGTAAACATATAGCGAAAAAATTGAAATATTTGAGAAAGAATCTTTGTGAAGAAATTTAGAATGTGCCATTTAAGAAAATGATTGTTGACGGGCTTGACTTACTCGAAATATAATGAAAATAGCAGTTGCTAACGTAAACAAATGGCACGATTCAGTAACCAAGCAGGGTCGAGCACACTACGCCACTTGCAGGTATGCCCTTTTTATTTTTAAATGTTATTGTAAGTTCCCGCTTCCACTATCACTTTTAACGAGGCTACATTTTTACATAGTAACTTTCATTAACTGATTCTACTAGTGAGTTTTTACTCAGTTTTAGTTTTGTACTTTCTTTCTGTTCTTTTGTTTGTGTTTTTTATTTACATTTCTACCATCCTATGATATTTACTATTTGCCACTAAATTTTAAACTGTTTTCTTACCCATTAGCAAAATGGGTGTTTTGGGTTTGATGGACCTTATTTGCACGTCATCACACTTTTCAACTGTGTTCCAGAGTAATAGTAATCAGTGCGCATGCGTCGTCATATCATGCTGTGCTATGGCGACCGCTGCTGTTTGATAACTTGCCTTTGAAATTCTTTTCTCTATTTTTTCACCTTTAATTTTGTTATGCATAAAGTTGGTGAGTTTAGTTTTGAGACATGCGACCAGAGAAATCCCATAAATACTTCTTGAGTTGTGAATAAAAGAGAATTTCATCATTTGAACGATATTTTTTATTTTCACCAGCATTTTTAATGTATTTACCTAATAATACTTTAAAGTATTTTTATATTCTTTTTATTATTAACTTATAACTACTGTCATGACGGGGATTTTAATATAAGTATGAATGCTGAAGAAGGAAGGCTGTGGGGGAATTAATCTTAGACTATGCCAACCTTCATCTATCAAAAGGTACCTCATGATAGAATCAAGTTAACATGTCTTATATACTAGTGAATTGGTATTTATTATTTATAGTGGTAGTTACACCACAAGGCGATGTCTTAAAACACGTACATAGGCAGAATGTGAAAATCAATCTGACGACAAACATCAATTGAGACAGTTTTTGCAACCCATGATTGGAAATGTTGTGGTGTTTATAGGAGTCAATCCAGAAAGAAAAAAAGCATTTGGCCATTGGGTAACCAGTCATCGTAATAAAGCGATCACAATTGAGTACCAAGCATGCTTGGGGATTTGTGACGCCAACTACCATTATGATTATTAAACATTAATTCACTCGTTTATGAGACATTCTAACTAGATTCAATCTTGAGGTATCTTTTGATAGATGAAGGTTGACACTGTCCAAAAAAAAATGCTCCTACCCCCACATTGGTGACCTGCGGTCGTGATATGAACTCACTTACTTCGATGGATAGCACACATTGAAAAGTTGTCTTGCTATTTGTGACTGCCTCCTTGTTACTTCTCTCTCTTCTTTACATACAACGGGATCTTCCACACACTCGACTGCTCAAAGCCACACAGAAGAGACCACACACATCACCATATGCTTAATACGGCTCTCACTACAAACACTCAAATCTCGGTGAACTTAAAATAGCTCTTACCACAAGTACTCTTTGTGTAAATGTAATTTTGTAATTCTTTTTGTGTAAATGTAATTTTATAACTCCCTCTATGTAAATTTTATTTTGTTACTACCTCTGTGTAAATGTAATTTTGTGTGAATGTTCATAATTCAATTCATAGGATTAATCAATTTTAATTGTAATTTATTTTGTGTAAATGTAATTTTAAAACTCCCTCTGTGTAAATGTATTTTTATAACTCCCTCTGTTTAAATGTATTTTTATAACTCCCTCTGTTTAAATGTATTTTTATAACTCCCTCTGTGTAAATTTAATTTTGTGTGAATGTTAATAATTCAATTCATATAATAATTCAATTTTAATTGTAATTCATTCTGTGTGAATGTAACTTTGCAAATCATTTTGTGTGAATACAAATTTGTAATTAATTTTTTGTAAATGTAATTTTGTAATTCCTTTTGTGTGAATGTTAAAAAATAAATTCATGTAATAATTCAATTTTAATTGTAATTCGTTTTGTGTGAACGTAATTTTGTAACTCAGTTTGAGAATGCAATTTTATAATTGATTTGTAAAATTTGAAATCTTCAATAGAAGAGACAGTTTCAGCCTACAAAAACAAAACTTAACGAACTTAAGTTCTAGTGTAGAGCTTATTGTTTCAGAAAATTATGGCTGTTTGAATTGGCAGCTAAATGGGCTGTCAATTGGTGAAAACCATTAAAACCAGAAGGAGAAACAGAAAGACTGGTTGGCAATTTCATCAACAATGAAACCCGGTGAATATGCTAATGAGAGATGCCTTGCTCTGTTACAGGCGATGTTTTACAGGCAGAGAAAAGAGATCAACAGTCTTGTTAAGCTCCAGGCCTCTACTTTTCACGGAGAAAGGCTTCTTTCTGCATTTTAAGTTGTTAACTGGGGTTGTTAATATTCCACAGCTCTTGAAAAGGGCTTCAGAAACAAAAATTCCAAGAATCATTAATTTTTTAAAATCTTTGACTAAGAAAAGAAAACATATCCAAGACATTTCACTAATTAGTCATGTATTGTTGCTGCCTCACTGCATAAATCTATAGTTCGTGTGTTGCTCATAGATCTGACATTAGTCAGATCAACTCAATAAAGTTGTTGACTGGTATGTACCTCCCACATATTTTCTTTTTGTTAATATTTAAATCACTTGCATTATAATTAATTAGGTATCTTTCTCATTATTATATTTATGTGGAGTTTTTAGCAATTTTTTATGCTCCTATTTATTATATTGGATGTACGTAGATATAATAGTATGGAAATAATATGTTTGAAATAGTTACTTGTGTGTATTGAATTTTCTGGAGCAAATTATCATTTAAACTTTTGTGATTTCAGAATTTTTTATTATATCAATTAAAAATTCTAGTCAAGCCAGTCATTGAGAACAGAAAAATCAGAAGTATTTCTTACCTTATCAATGAACTGAAAAAGTATTTTTAAAATATAACTCAGCCAAGAAGAAATTTACTTGCTTTTGTATGTTTTCAGCTATTTTATTGCTTCAATGCTTTATTTATTCTGTTTTTTAAATTAAAAATCAACAGATATGACGATGCAGGTTATAACAGTTTTGGCTATACCTGTCGTTTCAATCAATCTATATATATATTTCTCTTACATGGCGATAAAAAAAAGCCTCATTACAACTACCCGAATGGCAACGCTAGAAAATCAACCAATAATTGCTGCTAAAAATGTCACATGCCAAATCTAGATTGGGTGGCTCAACATATAGCGCTTCTAAAAACGGAAACTGAAATAACCAGAGTGTAAAATATTATGTGCTTATGCGCATATTTTTGGTTAAATAATTTATTGTTAATTTATTGTCGTATTTTTTGTTAAATAATTTATTTATTATATATCAGTTTATAGATGGTAACGAGAAGAGTTTGGTGGTTGCTATGGTGACTAATTAGAATGTAAATTGTTTTTTTGAGTGAGTGTGAGATTTGATTTTTGGAACTGCGATGCTGTAATTTTATTGTTTAGTTAATAAATCTTCCATTTATATTAAACGTGATAGTAGTTTCCTTAATTATTTGATTCGAAGTCCCTGGAGTTTTATTTGAGGTCAGTTTATTTTGTATTTTTTGACAAGAGAGAGCATTCTCACCAAATGAGATTTCTTCCGATAGTCAATGTTTTGTTTATGCAGGTTTTTCCATTGCAATTCACTTATTTCAATTTTTAATAGACTTAATTATATCCAAAATTTTAACCTTTCTAAAGAGATACCAGTTTTAGAAATTTTATCTTAAGATTTTATACTATAGCACATTTCTAATAGTTTTAACGAATTACATGTCATTTATTTGAATTCAAATTTATTTTAATGACTTAGTATTTACTAAAAAGATGCAATTTTTTTTTAAAAAAAAAAGTTGTTATATGGATTTGAATGATTGTTTTGAGTTCTTTGAATTTTGTGCATTTGCAATGTACCTAAGTTAGTTGCGAGCGAAGCGAGCTTGGTTTGCGAAGCAAACCATATAAGATTTCGGGGCAATTTTCGGGGGTTGGCGAGCTTTAGCGAGCAGGGGGCACAGCCCACTAGTGTTATTATAATGCTTTTTTAAATATACTGTTGTGTTTTTAAAATAGTCATTTTGTTAAGTCATGATTTGAAAATTTAAAATATAGCAGATTCCCTGATTTTAATATATTACTAGTTTTAAAATTTAGATTACATGCGTTTAAATTTTCTGTTTACATACTTCATTATTTGTTTGATGATGCTATGATAAAACTACTTAACTACTAGTATAAATATTTTTAAATTAATATTACAATTTATAATAATATCAAGGGTTTATGAATCAATAATTGATAAGTACAAGTTGTGTTGTATCACAATTTGTATTTCATGTTTTGTTTATCAAATTGCAATGCTTTTAGTTTTGTTCCTGGTTATGGTCATCAGTTATTGTGATGCATCCTTAAATTTAGAGAGAAGGCTTCTTTATCGACTGAATTTTCAACAATGCTGGCCTGAGAATTATTACGATTACCAAGTCAGTGCTTGTTGAAATTCCAGTTTGGATCCATCATGTCCAGTTTTGATCCTATATGATCTGTCAAATCAACATAATGAAGGAAGTGGAATTTGTTTGAAAGATATATCTTTTACATCATTATTAATTGGGTATCACTCTCATCAAATTTCGTATCATTGTTATTTTATTAAAGCATTTTTTGTGGTTAATAATCCAAATTATTTTTTGTTTCCTTTGTATTGAGTCAAACAATTAATTGCAAGAAATATGAGGAATTTGAATCTACTATGTCTTGCCTTTATTAAATATTACATCCTTTATTAAGTTTTAGATGTCTTGCCTTTATTAAGTTTTAGATTTTGTGTTTATATTTCTTATTATTTGCAAGATTTTGCTTATTGAACATTTCTATAAATGACATTTTTAAAACTAATAATTTAGTTTAGAATAATATGAAGAGACTAGTATAGAATTTGAATAGTTGAGAAGAAGCACAAATAAGTAGCAATTGTAATGCAAATTGTGATTTGTGCGTCTTCATGTTTTGCATATCTAGATGTGTTGCTTTTAGTTTTGTTGCAGGTTGAGACTTTCTTTTCATCAACTAATCAGATGCATCCTTTCAAAGCTCCTTCAGCTTGTCTTTGTCTTAAGTGTGAGCGATGAAATTGCATGTTATGGCCATAATTTGTCGGAAAAGAAATACCTACCAGAATATACCTACAAGAACAACTGTTATTAAAGATTTGTGTTGGTGCTGGGTAAGTATAAGTGTTACATTTGTTGCCTAAATAATTGTTAGTGTGACAATTTCACTTGCTAGTCATTTATTGTTGCTGCCTCGCTGTGTAAATCTAAAATTGGTATGTACCTCCCACATATTTTTTATTTGTACATATTTTGATCTCTTGCAGTATAATTAGGTTTTTTTTTCATTTTATTATATTTTTTGTGCTCCTAATTATTATTTTGGATATAGTTATAATAGTGTGAAAATATACATATTTGAATTAGTTACTTGGTGTATTGAATATTATTTGAAAGGAAATATGAATGACTAATAAGTTATACTTTAATAATACAAGGTTGGAAAGAAATCAATTTCCCCCCCCCCTTTTTTTGAAGGTTAATATTACACCCTAAATTTGAAGTTACCATTAATAAGTTATCAATTTTCTTTTCGTGAATATGCTCAAATGGTATAAAAAATTGTTTTACATTTTATTATATTACTAGTTTTAAAAATTAGCTTACGCATGTTAAAAATTTCTGTTTACATATTTTATTATTTGTTTGCTGCTATGATAACATTATTACTATAAATAATATTTTTAAACTAGTATTACAATTTAGAATAATATTAAGAGCTCATTAATTTCAATAATTGAAAGAGCACAAATTGTTCTTCATGTTTTGTATATCCAGTTGCAATGCTTATAGTTTTGTTCCAGGTTTTTATGGTCATCAGTTAATGTGATGCATCCCTAAATGTAGAAAAAAGGCTCTTTCATCCACTGAATTTTCAACCACTCTGACCTGAGAATTATCAAGATAGCCAGGTCAGTGCTTGTTGAAAATCCAGTTTTGATTCTTCAAGAAATTCTGGGTTCTCCAAATCAACATTATAAAGGAAGTGGAAATATTTAATTAGTATACAGTTTAATTTGTTTTAAAGATATATTTAATAATACTTGGGTTATTTACAGAGTTAATATATTATATAGTAGTATTTTTTTTTATTAATCCTATATTAATTTGATTTAGTTAAGAAAATTGATTCAGAGTTATCTTTATGGAAATAATACTTTAAATTTTTTGTTACAGATTATTACAACTTTCAGGAATCTTTTCATGAGTGGAATTTTCGAACTTAAGTGACTTTTTTGAAAGCTGTACTGTCATCGTTATCTTCTAATTAGAGGAATCTGCTTGCTTTATTATTTATCAAATTTATGCCAGGCTGTAATTAAAGTGTTGAAAACTTAACAATTACCATGATTCTTCATGAACATTACCAATTAACTGATATTGTATCAATATTTTTATATGAAATGCAAATGCTTACTAACTATTTACCACAAATTATTTTATACATAATTTACATTTAATTATATTTGATTTGTGTTCTATTAAGTGTATGTGTATATGTTATAATAAAATGCAACAAAAAAACCTACTTGGTTTTTTTTTCCGAGTTTGCTTTGATAATTATTGAACAACTGTGATTTAAAATCTTCCTGATTGACCCTGATCTTTGTATGGAATCTAGTGAAATGATTCTGTCTTCCCCTACCCTTACGATTAGCTCTGTTATTACAATATAACAGAGCCATCGAATAGTATTTTCGAATGTTTTGTTTCATTTTATTCCCATTGTGTCTTAAGGTTAAAAAAAATGCCAGCTTTCGTGATGATTTTAAGGTACAAAATACAGGTAAAAATTTTAATAATATCTCAAAATAGCATACAATGCCATTTATGTAGTTTCATTGCAATGAATTTATTTATAAATACTAGTTAGAATATCTCCACATCCTAAGGAAATTAAACTCATGTTTGTGAAAATTGCAACACCATGAAGGACTTATGCGAGTGAGCTGAAATTTTCAGGAAATTCAAAGTAGAGTATAATATGCAAATGATTAGAATTTCAGACCCGTAGCGTATGCAGAGCAGCGCCCTCTGAACGGCGGATAGATCCAAATAAATAGACGGCTGTAGAGAGGCGTGTATGGTTATCTGCTAATGGTAAAGGTTAGCTTAGACGTTACTTATGCCTCTTCGACGAAAGAGAGCGAGATTTCAACAAGTTACTAGTAATTGCGCATGTGTCGGTTCTGGTTAAATACGCATGCACCCGTGAAAAAACAATAATTTTAATAATAAAAATTTAATTTTTCGTTTATTTGCTTGAAAATATTAACTAAAATTGCGGGCAAAAGAGAATATATGTATTTCTTTCAAGGAAAATATGTTGAATAAATTATGAAAAAGATATGCAATTATAAAAAAATGCATTGCTTTTTCTCATAGAACTGATGAATTCAAAATGAAATAACCGAAAGTTGGAAGTACCAATGTTCAACTCTCATTTTAAACCCAATCTTGAAGACAAGGGAACTCCCAGTTCGAGTGTTGGGAGAAATTTGCCTTTGTGGAGGACTTATTTGATGGAACTAACCCGCATTTGCCTTACATTGAAAGGAAAACCACTATAACCTCCTAGGATTACCTCGTAGCACTAGCAACAACGCGACATTAATGTCTGGAGTCTTTGCTGAAAGCTGTATTATGACTGTCAAACAGCAGACCTAGCGATAAATGTTTCGTCTATCAATCCGTTTCTCCTATTGCATGCCTTTTAAAATCGGAGATGAGGCGACAGTGGAACATTTGAGGAGAAGAGGGTAAATAAAAGACAATGACTTTCAACAAAAGAGAATTCTTGAGACTCAGATTTCAGCCTGCGATACCAAAACGTATGACGAAAACGATCCTGGACTTGAAATTTTTTAATTTTTAGCTATCATAATTTTTTGTCTACACCAGAAGCATAATTTTCATATTTTTTCAATTTCGATCTCAAATAGCTTTTGTTATTAATATTAATAGCAATTTTTATCTTTTGAATACTCGTCGCCCTCTAATCACCCCCCTAAGGATTGTCGCCCTCTTTGGGGTGATCGCCAGTGGCGTAGTGACGGGGGGGGGGCATCATGCCCCGGGCGCTACTCACAAAGGGGTGCCAAATGGTCCATAAAACAAAAAATTGCTGGATAATTTTCATTTTTATTATAATTGATTTCTGGAAAATATATTTTAAATTTAGTGCCAGTGTAATATAATAAATGTTAATTCGTAAATAAAAAGATGAAATGAGTAAATAAAGAGATGAGAATTATATGTAAATTGTGATAACCATTCATTGATTTTCGTAGGAGTTACTGCAACTAAACAATATCCAATCGTTGTGACATGTTTAGGAATAATTGAAAACATATATTTTTTTTTCTCTCGTTCAACGTTACGATGAGAATTATTAAAAAATGCTTTAACAAAAACTGTCAAACGTGAATCTGAAACACGATGGAGCGCCAGAATACAAGCGGTTATCGTTATCGTTGATGAGCTAGAGAATATAGTAGAATTATTAGAAAAATTAGCAGAGGATACTACCACTACAAGTGACACCAGAAGTGAAGCTACAATTCTGTTGCAAAATATACTAACTTTTAGTTTCATAACTTTAGTTCATTTCTGGTATGAAATCTTAAGGAGGATTGATCGTGTGCAACTCAGATTACAAGATACTAAAAGGAATTTTAGAGAAACGTTCCATGATCTTGAATCATTAGCGACTGAACTAGCCGAAATTCGAGACAAGTTCTGTGAAGAGGCAATAGAAAAAGCGAAGTCTCTTTGTGAAAAAGAGGATATTGGTACTACAATACGTGTAAGAAGACGTCGCAAAATGCCCGGAGAATTGTCTAGAGATGTTGGTCTTTTCGCAGAAAGTGAAATTTCTCGCCTTATGAAAAGCGTTCTCGATTGTCTCCTACAAGAAATATGTACACGATTAAGTGACCTTAATTTCAAATTTGTATTTCTACTAGGCGTTGAAAATTTATTAAACAAGGATAATGCTGATAACGACCTTGAAAAAAATTTGGGTGAATTTTATAATACAGATTTCAATTAAATAGAACTCTTTATCGAAATATGTGACTGCAACATGTTACTCCGCAGTAGAAAAGAAATTGAACCTAATACTCCATTAGAATTTCTTACTTTTATAATCTCGTATGGAGAACACGTTTTTCCAAACCTGAGAGTGGCACTTCAAATACATACTCCTGACTAACTCAGTATCACTTGCTAGCTGCGAACGTTCATTCAGCAAATTAAAATTTATTTTGAAATATCTACGATTAACGATGGGACAAGGTCACCTAAGTGACCTAGCATTTTTAAGTGTGGAAAGAGAAAAATTTGATATGATCAAATTTGATGATATTATCGGTAAATTTGCTTCATCAAAAGCAGGGAAAATTTATACATAGTAATTACTTTTATTAATGTATTATAATCATATTATTATTAAATATATGTATCTCCTTAGAGATAATAAATATTTACTTTTTTATTGCTTTAAAACTGTGAGTTTTTAGAATATTTATTTATAAATATATAAAATAAATAATAGGTATCTTTTGAACTAATTCTAGATGATCATATAAATCGCAAAATCTAGTCTTGTTTTCTCAACTACATTTTTTGTCTCAAATTTAAGGCCTAGCTTGAGACTATGACTTTATTTATTTTACTTTATTTATTTATTAATTTGCGAGTATATTTTAAATATAATATTATATGGTTTTCGAAGGAGGGGGCGCTAAAAAGGTATTGTGCCCCGGGCGCGAGAGGCTCGTTGGGGCACTGGTGATCGCCCCCAGGTTGGGAACCGCTGGTGTAGTGCATCTATTTTCCTAGAAATGTTAGATAATAGTCTGTTTGAGACAATTTATGAATGGATAGCCAACAAAGAGATGGTTCTACAGATATCCCATAGACATAGGAGCCCAGGGCAAAAAATATGACTAAGACTGTTTAAAAATGCAAAGGACATTTTCCCATAGCATAAACTGAGGCGGTTTTGAGTGAGGTAAGGGGTTTTAAGGTATCAAAAGACTCTTCAGGGGTGTTGGTGGAAAGTAGGATAGGATGCATGGAGGAAAAGAACTGCGCAAAGTGTGTTTTATTGCTTAGTGAGGGAAAGGGTAACAATTACAGTTCTCTAACAGTTGCAGTTTTCTGAACACTTGCTTTATTTTTTTTATGCAGTTTCGTTTTTTGCGTATTTAATTTTTAATTAGTTTCATTTTAATAGTATAATGCAATAAGTTGCTCTATGAAAAGAAAGGGAGAGAAAAAAAAAGAGAGTAAGAGATATAGAAACAAATAATGGTTCTCAAAATAATGGACCCTGACTTCCCAATTATTGGGGGGGGGGGAGTCCGGCCCTCTCTGACCCCTTGATTACGACAATATGAAAAAAAGCTTCCAAATTTCTTAAATATACCTTTTTTTCTAATTATCTAATATATATTAATTTTTAAAGCTTTTCCTAAGACATGAGGATACTATTGCCATCTTTCTCATTTCGTCTTTACCATAAAGCAAACAAATTTTTTAACAATCAATACTGCGCGATTTAAAAAAATAAAAATTATTATTATTATTTTTTTTTTGTTGAGAAAAGGAATCGATCGTTGTAAATTACTTATTACTTCTGTCGCCGCTGCGCCACCGATTTGTAGGGTTAATGTAGTAGATTCGCGGCTGCT
This sequence comes from Parasteatoda tepidariorum, assembly GCF_982258835.1. Classification (NCBI taxonomy): domain Eukaryota; kingdom Metazoa; phylum Arthropoda; class Arachnida; order Araneae; family Theridiidae; genus Parasteatoda; species Parasteatoda tepidariorum. The sequence continues at coordinate 114,584,102 of NC_141760.1, forward strand.
AAGGCAGTTCTGTGGCGTAACATTGAACTCTACATCTTTTGTTAATGCTTATATATTAAAATCTGGCAACAGTAATAATAGTAATGAAAGTATGAAACAACGCCATTTTATCACTGGTAAATACAAGAAAGGGGATTGTGTGATTTGGTAGGTGGTTAAGGGGTGCTTTCATCATGTATCCCGTTGGCCAACGTAAGTAGAATTTGTTATCTTTTCTATTCATGGATTTTATTTGTAGTTGGATAAAGTTGATATTATATTTCAACTAAAGCAATTTCATTGTTGTTGTTGTCAAAGCAAGATATCTAAGCTATGTGTTTTTGTTGAAGCGTATGTTTAAACAATTCAATAAATTCTTGTAGTTTACTTTTGTATGTGTCAAATTAATCATTTTAACTATATCAAATGTTTCAGATACGCAGGACTACCTATTTCTATGTCTAAGTAATGTAACGCTTTTTCTAATCATCAGCAACTCTTTACAGTTATACAACCTCGTATTTTGATAATTGTTTTTAATAGAACAAACTTTGAAATCATGGTAACTCTCCTCTTAAATCACTGTACTTGATGAGAGATAACGTAATAGTTTAATGGAAGACATCTGGAATTGTGGCAATGAATTGTATATATTAACACTGAAGTAGATTTTTATAATTTGAATTTAATAATTTGAGTTAGAATAATTTGATTTAATAATTAGAGATTTTGTTTTTGAAATTAAAATTTCCCTATGTTGTAAAACGGTGATTGAATTTAATAATTTGAGTTAGAATAATTTGAATTACCTAATAATTAAAAATATTGTTTTTGAAATTAAAATTTCCCTATGTTGTAAAACGGTGATTTTAGTATATCTTGATCTTTGGCAGAATAATGACCAGTCATATGGCTTGCAAGAAATTAAAGGGGATCAATAGCAAAGTTATAGCTCATAGCCACCCCCCGGGCAATTGTAGTTGGTAGATGGGGGATCTCGAAACGAAACCCGGATTTGCGAAGTACTACTACCGATTTCATGATTTTTAATTACTTTTTATTGTGATGAATATTTAGAAAAGGTAAAAATAAAGATAATTTGAGCTCCCTCCCCCCAACCAAATGCGAGATTATCACTCATAATATTAAAATAAAACAGTGTTACATGTTCAATTTAAAAAAAATGTAGATTTTTCTTTTGTAAATACAGCTCTTTTGTTATTTTAAATTAGTAACATATATGTTTGTTATTATTAATAGCATCTTGCAGAAAGATATTAGTGCCAGAGAGTTTTGTCGTAGATAGCTCGAAAAAATTCTGCTTCAGGGGTACGTGTCGTAGCAGAGTTATTTCGAGCTTTCTGCGTCAAAACACTCTAGCACTAATATCTTTCTGTAAGATACTTTTAATAATAACAAGCATATAAGTTATTGATTTAAAATAAAGTTCTGTGTTTGCAAAAACGAAAAAAAAACTAGAATTATTTTTAATAAAAAACTAGAATTATTTTTAATTGAACATGTAGTCATTTTTTAATCTAATATTATGGATGATATTCTTGGATTTTGCTGGGGTGGGACGAGCAAATGCACCAATTATTTCCTTTTTCGTATTTTGTTAATGATCATCACCATTAAAAAAAATTAATAATCACGAAATCCATTGTAGTAATTGCCGACAAAAAGATCGACAAGTAAATAATGCGAATCGGACTTCTCGAATGTGTGTTTCGTTTCGAGAGTAGGTTGTTGTACTAAATAATATCGAATGAAAAATATTGGATTTAAAAATTATGGAGAAGTCAATAGCAATAACTGCCAAAAATTCGATAGAACCACCGCCTTAAAAAGTAAATTTTTAAATGCGCGATTAGAATATTTCCATATTGTTTGAAGTATATCGAGTTATTTAAAATCCACGTGAAAATCAATATCAATAACTACCTAAAATAAAATGGAAACATTATACATCGATTTACGATACTATAGGTGTAAATTGAGAGCACCCAAAGATGAATCACGCATTTAGATAATCTCTATCTAAATGCGTGATTTAAATACTACATTTAAATTTCTGTAGAAAAAAAAGTGATTTTTTACTTTTCAAAAAGAAAATCTTTCTGCCAGAAATCTGTAACGTTCTGTGAGGATCGTTCTGCTGCGATTCTGCCACGGGGAGTGAGAATGTCTGAATTTATGATTTATGTGAATGTTCGTTTATATGAATATTTGTTTATATGAAGTACTTAATTTTGAATGTGTGATGTTGTAGCACCTGGCCCAGGGCCTGTGGCTCCTCCAGTAAGAGCTCCCCAACAACCTCCACAGACAACAACACCTACAATGCAAACTCCCAGCGGTTCAGGCATGCAGTTACCACCCGGTGGCATACCTCCACCCGAACTGCCAGTCTTCTTATGTCCCAGACGACCTAACCTTGGAACAGAAGGGAGACCGATTATGCTGAGAGCAAACCATTTTGAAATCCGTATGCCTAGAGGGTTTCTTCATCATTACGACGTTACCATTACACCTGACAAATGTCCACGAAAAGTGAACAGGTAGGTTCTTCTCTTCCAATAGTTGCCAACTCTATTTTCATTAAAATTCCTCAAGGTTTTTGTACATTTTAGAAAATTTAGAAAAATCTTTTTATTGATATTTATCATTTACATAAGATTGAAAACTATTAACACTTATATATTCAAGAATGAAATATAGCCTTTCTCCATGGAACAAAAGCGCAATATATCAAAATTGTTCACCAAAAGAAAAGTTGAACCAGGAGCGGAATCAATTTTTTATATATAAAAAAAGATTTTATTGTCAGTTATTTTTTTTTAAAAAAAATCTGTGCGTTAAGAGGTTAATTTTCTCTTTTCCAAAATGAGATTTTTTCTTTACGATATTGATTTTCGCCAAGCGTTATGCATAAGTGTGGTTTTCACATAGCTCCATTCTACGATTCCACAATGCATTTCGGAGTGCCGTCGGTCACATGGTGTCTTATAGCGTGAAGCGTTTTACTAAACTAATTTTACTTGCTGATCCGCTTGTGCCTATATTGAGCTGGTTTCGGTGAGATTCTTGCACTCTCACATGCAACTCTCCTGTATTTTGCTAGATATTCTCCATTCCAGGCTTCATTTCCCTCCCTCTGAAATCAAACGCAAAAATCTCTCGATCTTCTTATTGTGGCTAATATAATCAAGAGAAAAGTTTTTTTTGTCAGAAACTAGTAATTTTATCATGATTATGTAGATCTTTGAAAATTATTTTGCTTTTTGTTAATGTATATAGTGTTTACAAAAATTTTTTGAGTGTTTGAAAAGTACTTAAAAGGCACTTATTTTTTGTTGAAAGATTTGGCTATGCACTCTGGTTTTATTTTGTCAAATTTTTTGAATGCCAGGGTCATAAGTTTATCTATTAATGTCGTATTTTGCTTTCTTTCTTTCATTTTTATAAATAATTTGACATTTAACTAAATATTAAAATTTCTGAAGTGTTTTCATATTTATAATCATACTTTTGCTTCAAGCTAAAAATTTTATATATATATATATATATATATATATATATATATATATATATATATATATATAAATTCAAAATGAAGAAAAAAACAAAGAAAAATTAAAGACATATGAAAAAAAGGGGTGGGAAATAATAAGTAAAAAAACTACAAACAACATTTTATTAAAAAAAAAAAAAAAAAAAAAAAGTGAAATGTTAATTAAAAAACCGGAAAAAAAGCCGGAAAAAAAAAGATATAATCTTTTCTTCAGCCCACACAATTATATCCGCTAAACAGAGTGCTTTCTGATATTGTATCAATAAAGCCAAAGCAAAATATATTAAAACAATAGTGTGAGGAGCACTCAAAAAAATTTTTTTATAAAATAACAACATAAAAATAGATCATAAAAAGTAAATATAACAAGTAAAAACAGATAATAAAATAAAATAAAAAGAAAAAACATTAAAAAGGAGGGACTATAAAGCGAGTAGCAAAATCATAACAACTTACATAAAACTTGTTAATAAAATGTTACTTATTGTTTTTCTTAACTTTCTTAGTGTTTTCTTGTATTTATTTATTTATTATATATATATATATGTATATATATATATATATATAAAAAAATTATGTATCTAATTACATTTGGAGAAATTGGGGAGAAATACTCTTATTTTGGATTGATAATAACGATTATTTATTAGTGTTTGTACTGACACTGATTAAGGTTCTTCATTTCAGGATCAAATTTTATTGTTTGTATGTCACTTTATTACATGGTTATTTATTGTGTCCTTTTCTTTGCATAACTTTATACAACGAGGATGATGTTGATGTTACTTAATGTTTTAATTTTCTGCATCATTTAATTTTCTGCATTAGTGTTCGTACTGACACTGATTAAGGTTCTTCATTTCAGGATCAAATTTTATTGTTTGTATGTCACTTTATTACATGGTTATTTATTGTGTCCTTTTCTTTGCATAACTTTATACAACGAGGATGATGTTGATGTTACTTAATGTTTTAATTTTCTGCATCATTTAATTTTCTGCATTAGTGTTCGTACTGACACTGATTAAGGTTCTTCATTTCAGGATCAAATTTTATTGTTTGTATGTCACTTTATTACATGGTTATTTATTGTGTCCTTTTCTTTGCATAACTTTATACAACGAGGATGATGTTGATGTTACTTAATGTTTTAATTTTCTGCATCATTGATTATGAATTATCATTGTTTAATAACCAGGGGTCTCTGTCCAGGTCAAATTTACTACTGTTTAGCTGTACATTCAGAAATTAAACTTTAGAAAAAACTGTAGTTTCAAAAGCAAGTTCTAAGGTTCTCCACTTTTTTAAAAAATTTTTTGTATCCCCATAAAAAAGAAACAATAAATCCCAGATTCTTTTAAAATGAAGGTTCTCTCTCTATAAACAGTACAGGAAGTCAAAATTCGAACATCATTCTAAACATTCGGACAGTATTGTAATTTTATTCAAACAGATTTTTATTTTTTTAGTAAAAATTTCTTTCTCTATGAAAATTTTTTCTGTGTGACCAAGTCGAAAATATTCTCATAATGAAGATAGCTTTTAGTTCTAGTATTGTTAATTGTAAGTTGAAATTTAAATATGGAGATTGGATTTTTAAATTTGGATACAACTTTAAGCTCCAAATTTGAAAATTTTATTTTGCAAAATTATTTTTTAATATATGGGGAAAAAATTTACCAGTCATAAATGATTTTTATTCGTAGTGACAATTTTTGAAAATATCTTTTTACTTTATCCTATTTTTGTGTTGATTTTTTAATATGATTTTTAATTTTCAAAAATGTTGTCTAAATTTTCGCAAAAATAGGTATCTCTCAAACAAACATAGACAGACCCTTGATAACCGTTTTTTAATTCCAGGGAAATCATTGAGACCATGGTTCAGTCATATTCAAAAATATTTGCCAATATAAAGCCTGTATTTGACGGACGGAAGAACATGTATACCAGAGATGACATTCCAATTGGGAGTGATAAGGTAATTACTATTGATGTTCCGCTTCTTAATTTTTTCTAAACGCTAAACATACCATAACCGGTCAAATGACCGTTTAAAAACTTTTGCATCGAAAATTCGCAGATCATTTTATCACTTTTGTATATTTTACGTCATGACTTTTTCTAACAATTATACGCAGTTAATGTTCTGTTGTTATTTTTTTGTATTTTGTTTGTCTCGAATAATATGTGTCATGTACCCATTTCTACCACAACCGGTCATTTGACCGGGAGAACAATTTATTGTTTTATAAGGTTATCGGATCAGAAATCACAATGTAATACGTCTTCAACGTATTGCGTTCAATGAGTTGCACATTTCTGCAAAAACTGTTGTGTAGTGAGTTCAATGAGAATAACTGTGAATTCAAATTTCTAGAGAGTACCTAATACTTTAGATTCACATTTTTATATAAGAAAAAGTAACAAAAACTAATTGGTTTGGTCAGTAGCTTATATTTTATTTTGATAGCTTTACTTCATTTCGAACTAACTGTTAGTTTTTACCCAGAAAAATGTCGAAACAATCGAGACAGCACAAGTTCTTAGAGGAAATAACATTAATTATAAGAATAATTATACGAATTATAATTCTTATTTATTTTTATAATTATAAGAATAATTATGAGAATTATAGAAATAATGATAATTAGAAGAAATATATTTGCGGAAAATGTATAATGGAAATACCTTGTATATGTACAGAATGCGTTGAGCAATGAATTAAAAATTCTTATTTTTCGTGTTTCTAATAAATAAAAATTGGCAATCTACAATTTTGTTTAGTTATAATTAGAGCCCGGATTTTGATGACCTAAAAAATCTCAACTAATGCCCTTAAAAAGTGCAAAAAATGCCCTTAAAAATGCAAAAATTGAGCAAAAAATGCCTTAAATAAAGCAAAAATATTGAATTAAAAAATATTTTGGTGTTTAAAATTATTATGAGTCATTTAAAAAATATAAAGCAATGCAATACTTGTTCTATGTTCATTAAAGTTTGAAAAATATGTTTTATATCCTAAAATAACAAAAAAAGGAAAATATATTGACACCAAAATATTTTTATTTTGCATAGAAACTTTAATGGATATAACAACCTCCATCTCATAATATTACTAAATATCAGAATTACATTGGATTATTAAATGTTTTTTGATAATTTGAAATGTAAACGAGCGTCTCTTGTCTGAAAGTAAATTTTCATTCCTGCAGAAGCTTCTTTCTACGTCTACTGATGTTATAGGTGCGTACTTGAAAAAGACGGTCTCACTTACTTACAATTTTTCTTCAATTTGAAAAGATTTTGCTTCACCTGTTAATATTCCTTAGATTATTACAGGTTCCTTAGATTATTACAGTGTAATAACGAAAATTGATTAAAATAGTAAAAAATTGGAAAAAATTAACAAAAAACTTATGCATTAAAATGCAAAATGCGCCCCAAAATTTAAACAAAATGCCCAATAAAACTAAAAAAATGCTCTAAAGGACAAAAAATGTTCAAAAATGCAAAAAAAATGCAAATGTCATCAAAATCCGGGCCTTAGTTATAATAAATTTTTTTAAGTTTTTCCTTCCTAACACTCATATTTCATACATTCAATCAAGAAACATTGAGTCCGGTCATTTGACCGGCTATGGTAGATGTAGATATATATATTAATTGTAATGTTAATTATTCCAAAGAGGAAGTACTAGCTTTTCAAACAGTAGAATTTCTATTTTAGATGATGCACCAAATTGTTATTTAGATGGGATGCTAATTATTCAATATTAACAGAAAACATAAAATATAAAGAAATTTTTTTTTAAAGGTAATTCCTGCTTAGGTCAACAAAGAAAATTTTTTTATTTTACTTACTTTTTATTAAATAATTTAATTAAAATAAAATATAATAAAACTGAAATTAATTACATTTAATTTATGTATTAATATTTGAAAAAGTAAGTTTAAAAAATTGTATTTGAACTTGAATGGACAAATAAAAAGTATTTTAATAGCGATTGAAAATTTGAACTAGATATTGGGAGAGTGTGAACGAATACAGTAGTAGGAATTGAAAAAAGATCGTACCTAGCAAGCATACAACTTTTGGGTTTGTAAAGGAACAATGCGAATTTGACGATGTTTTGAGTTGTTACCATATCGGTTACTAGTGGCCTTGGCCAAAGAAGGCCTTTCCTTTCTAACCTTCAGTAAGAGTTCTCCCGAATAGGGATGAAATATATAGCACCTCCAAAACCCGTTCTACTGTCTCCCCTACATTTTTGGTGGGGGTGCGTGTATTTCCTGGGGTGTTAAGTAATCCGAAACTAATCGACTAACCACTGTCACAGAAAAGGGGGAATTGCAACCTGTGAGGGGTCAGCTAGCTTTCAAAAGATATCAAAAAAGACTTACTCTACATTATGCCTTTTCTCCTTCTAAGAAAAACTTGAGAAATAGTTTTTTTAAACTCTAAAATGGCTTTATTTATTTTCAAAATGGTTTTATCATTTTATTTAACATGCACTTTTTCTAATTATATCTTGAATTGTTTATTATTTTGATTTGATTATTTAGAGAACTAATAATAACCAGAGTATTTAAATTTATAAAATTTTACTATGTAGTCATATGAAAGCAATTCCTGTGTAGTCATATAAAAGTAATTCATGTGAAGTAACTACATAAAAAATAAATTTAAATTTTCTCTATAGATCAAATAAAGATTGTTATTTTTTTTAAAAACTTATTTGCTAATTTGTAAAACTTTTTATGTTAGAGTAAAACCTTAAGTTCAGCAAGATTTTATTTTTTTATGACTTATTTAATTTCTTTCTTTCAATTACATTTAAAATACAAATATTCTTTACAACCTTTTTTTTAAAATTTAAATGAATTTTTTAAATTTTTTTTAAAGACAGTTACATTGAATTCTACGACTTTTAAATACTATGTTGACTTTTAAGCCATTGTTTAAGCAAATATGGTTGTTTACTATGTGTTTAGACTTAAAATTTTGAATTTCATAATTTGAATGAACTAAATTATCCTTCTCTAGAAACTCACTTCATTTTAATTATTACTTTTGCTAACTATATTTATTATTGTATAAATATCTTTAAACTGGAATTATGATTCGATCTTAAAAAATAAACACCGGGGATATTTGCTATTTGTCAAAAACTAATTGAAGCATGAAAATTAAAAATTATTCGATTTAATGATCATACAATTTTAATTTATATTAAGACTAATCTAGTTTCTAATTTAGCTCGGGTACATTAAAAACTCAACCCACAAACTTATATTCATCATTTTTACTTACATGATTTCTATTTAATTATAGTTACTGTATAAACTTATAACCAAAGATATCATTTAACAATTATACAAAAAAAAAAAAAAAAATTTAAACTGCATATTTTGAGAGCGCAGTTTTATATGAAGTCTATTTTAAAGGAATAAAGGAAAATATAACTTATAAAAAGCGAATATATTTTATCAGCTTTTGATTGTTAAACGGTATTTATATTTTATCAAATAATTTTTATCAAGTAATTCTTGTGATTACTTTATATAATAAAGGAACTTCATTTTTAATTTTATACCTTGAACTTATTATTATAATTACCATAATAATAATAACAAAGAATAATGGTAAAAGTGGGTAATAAAAGCATTTTATTTGTAAATGCCGTAAATAAAAGGACAAATAAATTACTTACTAAGGTATAACTTATTTCTAAGAAGTTCCTTAAAAGCTATCTTTGATAAGCATTATAATTTTATGAACGTGGAAGTAAAATTATAAGAAAATTGATGTAACTCTTTCATTCAGTTTTGAGGGTTCATAAAAAATACCATCAATTCTGTCTTAAAAGTAAATTATAACATTTTCGACTAATAAGCTAAAGTGACAGTTTAAAATTATTTTTCTAATAGATCATTTCGATGAATCAGTAAAAACAACAAAATAAAACAATTCTATGTTATTTTGCATTTTAATATATAGATTTGTGAAGCTGCTCACTGTAATTAATATAAATATTTATCAAAATTATCGAAATTAATTTATAAGAAAGTGCGATACCGAAATTTTTGAAAGAAGAGGCATTTATTGATTTCCATTCCAACTTACAACATAACAACAGATTGAGACAAGTTTACTTTACAAAATTTTATCAAATACAAAAATACAGAAAATTATTGTTATCTAGGAGATATATTCATATAGATAGCATGCTGGTTAACTCTGGGAGGTTTTCGTGTTTTTCCTCTCCATGTTATGCAAATGTGGGTTAGTTTTCTTATATTTTAATTAACTATAACAAGACTAATTAAAGTTTGCAGTGCAGAAATTTCTTCTCAGAAAACTCTTTTCTGTGAATGGCAAAGGAGGGTCAGGGAATAAAAGAGCGATAAATTACATTACACACTTTTAATATGAATTCAAAAGTGTCTCGTTATTAAATACATAAAAGAATGCATAATTACTGCTCGTAATATATATTTTTAGAATATTGCGAAAAAAGTTTCAAAGAGTTTTTTAATTAGAAATTACAGATTAATGTTAAAGCAATGAAAAAAAAAACTAATAGTTTTAAAATTTAGTGAATCAACCAGTTTGATTGTCTGAAGTAACACTAAGCATTACAACTTATTTTTATTTTTTAATTTATCGTGAGGAGTCTTCGTGGTGTTTATAATAATCACATTTCTCATTATTTCTATTTCCTCTGGCAATCAAACTGGTTTCAATATTTTCAGTCTTGCGTTCCTAAGCGTTGATTCATTGTATTTTGATATCGTTTGTATTTTTCTCTCGTGAATATTAATTATGTCCACTAATGAACGTTTACTTCCTTTTTTAAAAGAATTTTAAAAATATTCAAGAAAGGATTCCATTACTTAACAGAATATATGCGTATATTTTCATATTTTTCATCATTTACTGAATTAAATAAAAATTTCTTAATACTTTAATGTTTCTGTGTATTTACATTAAAGCCCTAAAAACAGAGCGAAGTGCTTGTTCATGGTTGGATGATGTGTGTTCTTGTGTACTAGCTATTTTTTTTCTTCCTTACCGTGGAAAAACAAACTATCCCAGCCATTAGAGTAATTAAAACTATTTATGGAATGGAAAAATTGCAACACTTTACGTTTTTTTAATGTAAATGTTTTTTTAAGCCTACAAATAAGTGTACAACATATTTTTTTAAAAAAAGGAAAATTGTAGTTTTTTGATGCTTTATAGTATATTGGAAGATTTTTGCGTCATTATCTCGATTTTAATTAAACTCACTTTATTCAGAAGCTAAATTTTTTAATTCTGAAACATCTTTAAAAAACAAGAAAGAAAGTTTAAAAGAAGGGGAATAATGTTTTTAAGATATAAATTCCACTCGCAAAATGAGTAAAAACAAGAAAAGTATTACTTCTGAATAAATAAAATGTATATAGAATGAACGATTTAACAGTAAATATAACTTTCATAATAAATTACAAGCTTACAAATAAAAAGTGAGCTGTCGGTTTTTAAAACGTCCCCATACCAGTTCTTCAATAGGGCAGTGAGAGAAGACTTCCAAAAAGAGTTGAACTGAGCAAAAGCATTTGGGAGGAAGGGAGGACCACCTACGGAGGAAGATTAGACGCCCTCTTCTCCTGGAAAATGAACTTGGGGGTGGAAGTTGCCTTCCTCCCTTACTCAAAGGTAGAAAGTGACTTGAGTTTCAAAGGCAATATTATGAAAAGTAATAAAGTTAAAAAAAAAATGACCTACATTTTCTTGGATAGGAAAGATTGCAAAAAATTATTAGTATTTTTTTTAAATTGATCACTCCGGTTCTTAAACAAGAAAAATCGATTCAAAGTATGACAAGCCCGCCATAGACTTTACACGTTAAAAGCAGAATTGAGAAGTCTGCTTGGTGCAACACTTCTCCCGGCAACCACGATTGAGGACCCTGATTTTCTTCTCTATTGGGCATGCCGTGTCCTATCCTTGTTTGCCATGCTAGTGGCAAATGAGGCAAATTTCTTTGTCTCATTTGCCACTATTAACTGGTTTTACTTTGAGTAGATTAGAAAACACTTTTATTAGAGATGTAAATTTCTAACCTTACTTTTGTTTGTTAGAAATAATTGTTACCTTTAATTTAAATTTCTTTACCAATTTCATGTCTCAGTCAGTGTTTTTATTCTTTTTAGATGGAATTTGAGGTAACTCTTCCTGGTGAGGGTAAGGATCGTGTGTTCAGAGTTGCTATTAAGTGGCTCGCTAAAGTTAGTCTATATGCACTGGAAGAGGCATTGGAAGGAAGATCGAGAGCCATTCCCCTGGATGTTATTCAAGCGCTAGATGTAGTCATGAGACATCTTCCGAGCATGACGTAAATCCATCCTTTTTTTTCATGTTTAGTCAAAAATTTTATTTGTTATAAAGAAATCTAATATTTACAGAGTATCTGTGCACCTGGAAAGTCATGAAAAATCATGGGAAGTCATTAATTTTAGTATTGAACAAAATTAGTCATGAAATGTCATGATTTGAACTATTTTTGAAGAAAAAAATCATGGAAAGTCATGGATTGAGATCGTCCAAAAGTAGTGAATTTATCACCCCCTCAATTTCACGGTGTTTCGAATATCTGAATTTGTAGCAAAATCGCCACTTGCAGTTGCATTTTATTAAAATATAAATAGTTTTTATCATGTTCTTTAAAGATTATGGTGTTCTTTCAAAAAATGAAAGAAAAAACATTTCTAGAGCAAATTATCTTTTAAACTTCTGTGATTTCAGAATTTTTGTTATTTATTTTTATGTTATCAATTTCAAATTCTAACTGAAGCAAGCCAGTCATTGGCAATTTTTTTAATTCCGAAATACGAACAGAAAAATTGGGAGTATTTCTTTCCTACACAAGAAAAGTATCTTTAGAATATAATTCTGCAGGAAAAAAAGAAAAAAGATTTGCTTTTGTATTTTTTTCAGCTATTTAATTGCTTCAACTCTTTCTTTACTCTGTTTTTTTAAATTTAAATTCTATAAATATAAAGACGCAGAGTATAACAGTTTTGGTTCTACCTATCATTTAAATGAATGTTATTATAATGCTTTTTTAAATTGTTGTTTTTTCGGAGAAAATAGTACCTTCGTTAAATCTTGAAAAATTTCTGGAATTAGTCATGGAAAGTCATGAATTTGAAGATCTAAAATGTAGCCGATACCCTGTTCTTAAAGAATCTATATTGAAATAAAATTGAAAACAGATAATTGCTAGCTTGAATTTTTAAATAAGTATTATATATAATAAAGGTAGCCTGGTATACAGATCAGTTTAAGAATTTTTTTGTCTTAAAATGTTCGGTTTATTTTTATTCAGAACTTTTTTAAATTAATTAAAAAAAAATCTTTTAACTATCTTTGATGAATTAAATACCTATACATAGCTGCCAACTCTAATGGATTTTTCAGTAGACTACTGTATTTGACCAGTTTCTCCCGGTTTACTTGTTTAACAGAAATTCCTCAGGTTTTTATACAGTTTAGAAAATTCCCTAAAGAAATCCCTATTGAAATAGAATTTTTGCACAGTTTATTGCTTGCTTGAATATTTAAATAAGTATTACTAATACATAATGAAGCAAGCCTCATTTGTAGAAATCATTTTAAAATTTTTTTTTGTTGTTCTAAAATGTTCATTTTATTTTTATCTTCCTTTTTAAATTAATTAAAAAGTCTTTTAACTATCTTTGATTAATTTAATTCCCATTACTATTCAAAATTATGAGTAAACATAATACATTAAATTTCAAGTTCATTTAATGTCAATTATAATTGGAAAATAGTGTAGTTTTTCTATTTCAATGACTGTAAAATTCCCTATGTGTAAAATATTAAGTACATTACATAACAATTATCATATTTAGATTTCGTAAAATTTACTGAATTTTTTCCTTTCCATGTTGCCAGCTGTGCTATTAGTATTCAAAATTATCAGTAAACATAATACATGATATTTAAAGTTCAAAGTGTATTAAAAGTTATTTAAAGCTTCTCTGTCATAATTGGAAAATATTGCAGTTTTTCTATTTTGATAACTGTAAAATTCCCTGTTCGTAAAATATTTAGCTCAGGCTGCTACAATTATTAATTATATTATTAAATTTATATAACTTTGTAAAATCTACTTGATTTTTTCCTATCCAAGTTGGTAGCTATAATAATTTAATGAAGGAATTTCAATTCTAAATCCTAAATTCTTCTAATTCAATCCTAAATTCTTCTTGCTATTTTTGAGATTTTAGAAATTTAGAGCATAGATTATTTAGTGAAGTCTACGAGAAAATGTGTGTGAGTTATTTCTCTTAAATATTAAGTTTGCTTATTTGTGCGCAGGTACACCCCCGTCGGAAGATCGTTCTTTTCCTCCCCGGATGGCTACAATCATCCACTGGGTGGTGGTAGAGAAGTCTGGTTTGGTTTCCATCAAAGTGTGAGGCCTAGTCAATGGAAAATGATGCTTAACATTGATGGTAAGTAAATGAATTTCATTGTATTTGCTGGATTTTTGAATATTGACGGTTTTATCTAATTTTAAGTCAAAATACCCTTTTTGACTGTGAAAATAATTGTGATTAAAATATAAATTAAACTTATATAACTAAAACACTGTTATGTTTTATCAAACAGGAAAAAAGTGATAATAAAGGAATAAACATGGTATCTGCTCACCGGGAAGTCATGAAAACTCATGAATTTTGGTATTGAACAAAATTTGTCATGATTTTAACTATTTTTCAAAAAAAATCATGGAAAGCCATGAATTTAGGTTGCCGAAAAATCTGATTTTTAAAATGGAATTTACCCCCCAATTTCATGATGTTCCGAGTATCTGAATTTCTAATAAAATCCCCATTCAGTCATATTTTATTAAAATATAAAGTCAAATGTTTTTATCATGTACTTTAAAAATTATGGCGTTCTTTCAAAAAATGAAAGAAAAAACATATCTGAAGCAAATTATCTTAATTTTTTTTTTATCATTTTAAAATTGTAGCTGAAGCAAGCGAGCCATTGGCGAATTTTTTTTATGTTCTGAAATGAGAACTGAAAAATCGAAGCATTTCTTTCCTTTCTGATGAACAGGAAAAGTATCTTTAAAATATAATTCTGCAGAAAAAAAAATTGCTTATGTATTTTTTTCAGCTATTTTATTTCTTCAACTCTTTCTTTACTCTGTTTTTTAAATTTAAAATCTATAAATATGAAGATGCAGAGTACAACAATTTTGGTTATACCTATCATTTCGATGAATGTTACTGTTTGTCTAAGATAGGTACTCTGACCGCCACTAAGTCTGCGGCAGTCTGGTGCTATGGAAACAAGAAGAGGGCACTTTAGGGAGGGTTGCTTTGATAAAGAGGACCCCATTTCTTTCGTCGAAACCAGTTCTAAAGAGGGACCAAGCATTCCTACTCGAAATAATCATACCTCGTTGCCATAGTCACCGCCACAGCTCCAGACGAATGTCTGGCGGAGTACCTGTCGTAGACAAACAGTATAATGCTATTTAAAATTTATTGTTGTGTTTTTGTCGGAGAGGATAGTAACTTCGTTAAGTCATGAAAAATTCTTGGAATTAGTCATGGAAAATCATGAATTTAAAAATTTAAAATGTAGCAGATACCCTGGTTCTGTTAAAATTCTATTTTGTAATAAAAACCAAAAAACAGCAAAAACTAAACAATTCTTGAAACAAAAAGGAATGAAAAAACAATGAAATTAGCTTGCCAAACTGTAATAATGAAAAAAAAAGCAGTACAAAACTCATGGTTCAGTAACCTAGTTTCAGTTATTCAAATTTCTCTTTGTCTTTTAGAACATAAATTCGAGAGCTCGGTAAATGTGTGTAAAAACTACTAAGAATGTATAGTAAAAAATAGGATATTAGATTACTCTTTATTTTATCGCAATTCTTATTCTTGTGCTTTTAAAATCCAATATCGTGATTCATATTCACGTGATCTTAAAATTCAACATCGCGATGCATATTTACGCGATTTTAAAATCCAACATAGCGATTCTTATTCATGCGATTTTAAAATCCAACATAGCGATTCTTATTCACGCAATTTTAAAATTCAACATCGCTATTCTTATTCACGCTATTTTTAAAATCCAACATCGCGATTCTTATTCACGAGATTTTAAAAACAAGTTAGCTGCTATGAGTAACATGAATGTATTTTAAGGATGGTAGTCAATTTAAAAGGCGAACGCAAAGTGCGTCGTACAGTTGATGCTACGAAAAAAATAAATTCAAGTTTCATTGGTCAAGCAGTTAAAGTGACTAAAATTGTCAGTAACAATCTATCAGAAGATATTAAGATGAAAGTTGGTGACTGTTTTAATTTAAAATGATTGACTGGTAATTAATTTAAAATGATAATTAAGCTGCAACTTCCTATAATTGCTTAATTTTCTTTAATATAGTTGTGATCAAAATTTTAAAATTATATAAATTTTTTTTTTTTAATTTCACTGTCTAAATGCTTCTGTCACTTTAAATACTAAATAAAAAAGAAGGTTGCATTAAAATTTGCTTTTATATATGTCTCCTCGATATCACAATATTATATGGAACACTCCCCCCCCCTCCTCCTGCATTGTAAAAGTTCAGCTTTTTTTTATTTTCAACCTCTTTCATGCCTGTGTCACTTTAGTGACATATTGCTTTACAGAGGTACCTGAATTAAAATTTTAACTTGAGTATTGTTTGTCTATAGTAAGAACTTCCCTAGCCATTCATCTGGACCCATGTCAATGACTATTGTAACCAATGTATAGCTATTTCAAGTAGAGGTGTGGGGTCATTGTTTAGTACAGGTTTTGGATTGGGTCAGCGTAAATAAGAGAATCTTTTTCTTCAGTCTATTGTATTAAGCCTTAGAGTAAAGAGAAGCTACCCTCTTGTTTCCGTAGCTTCAGACTTCTTACCGTAAACAAACTATATTATGATCTGAAAATATTGTCCAAAATAATCAAGTATTGTATCTTTTATGTATATAATCAAAACAGAAAACATAATACAATAGACTGACCTTTATCGTTCGTAAAAAACTTCCAATAATAAAATGATTGTTGAGTTTCAGATTAAACCATTTCAAAGTAGGATCATATTTTTTCTGTGTTTCCAGATTGCTTTATTTTATTTGTCCTTGATTTTTCAAAGTTATTCATTTTGTTCTAGAATCCTTTTAGTCAGACCTTAAAAAGTTCTCTGATGATTTCCCTCTTTTTTTTTCAGTCTCGGCAACTGCTTTCTACAAGGCACAACCTGTCACAGATTTTTTATGTGAAGTTTTAGATATAAGGGATATTCAAGAGCAAAAAAAACCTCTGACGGATTCCCAACGTGTGAAATTCACCAAAGAAATCAAAGGACTCAAAATTGAGATTACTCATTGCGGTACTATGCGTAGAAAGTATCGAGTATGCAATGTTACACGCCGACCTGCTCAGCTGCAATCGTAAGTAAATTGTCTGTAAATCATTTTTCTTTCTTTTTATCGAAAAGAAAAAGCAATGCTTGAATAAAAATTATTCATGATTATATTAAAATCATTGTACTTATTTCTAATGTGGCAGGTCAGTTTTTTAAAAAAATTATTTTTGAGAAAGGACATAATTAATCTAATAAATTTTGTTTTCAAATTTCATATGAGGTCAACATTCCTAAATGTGACAATGTTTTGATACTTTTAATCTCAATTCAAGAATCATCCATAAATACAATATAATAAAACTCTGAAGTGTATCATTTCATCACATTTTAAGCCTCTTAGCTGCAAAATCATTTAAAAAAAAAAAAAAAACTGCTATTAACATTCTTTCACAAAGATTCATGGTTCTTAATTAATGTATTTAGTTATTTTATTTAGATTTGAAATGCAGTTTTTTTAATAAATGCATGTCCTTTCATTAATTTGTTCAATATTCAGGGGTCTGTCTAGGTTTTTCTGAGAGGTACCTATTTTGTGAAAATTTAGACATAATTTGAGAAAATTAAAATTATATTTAAAACTCCAACACAAAAATATGGCAAGCATATGGATTTATCATTTCTTAAGGAATACAAAAATAAAATTTTGTGAAAATACCGTTCTTCCTAAAATTAAATTTGTGTAACTACTGTTTTTCCTAAAGTTTAATTTGTGAAGGTACCGCTAAACGGTAGTCAATTCGGTCTGGACAGACCCCTAATATTAGAAAAATTATATTTTCTGGAAAACAATTTCCGTTTGTTGGCATTTTCATAGCTGCCAACCCTACTGGATTTTGTCAGTTTCCACTAGTTTAATTAAAATTCTCCTGGTTTTTGAAAATTTTAGAAAATTCCCCAAAGTTGAGTAAGTTTCCTAAAAACAATCCCCCTTGGAATGGAATTTTTGTACAGATGCTTGCTTGAACATTTTAATAAGTATTACTAATACATAATGAAGCATTTATGGAAATTAATTGAAAACTTTTTTGTTCTAAAATGTTCAGTTTATTTTTATTCAGAACTCTCTTTTTAAATTAATTAAAATCTTCTAACTATCTTTGAAAAATTAAATGCCTATTAATATTGGGAATTATGAGTAAACATGATACACAACATATTAAGTATATTTAATGCCAATAATAACTGGAAAATATTGTAGTTTTTCTATATTGATGACTATATAAATCCATAAAATTTCCTATGTGTAAAATATTTAGTACCTATGCAACATTTATCATGAAATTTGTATTACGTAACATCTACTGAATTTTTTCGGCGGCTGTGCATTTTAATTTTACTTTAAATAATTTTGTCGAGGCAATTGAAATATTAAGTAAACAATAGATTATTAATTGAACTGATATATAATTAATAAAAGTTTCAAAATTGTTTTAAGTATATTGGAACCATTTGGGAACCTCTGTTCTAACTTAATGAGTGGAAGAATGAGAATTTAACCTATTTGTCTTTTCCAGATTTCCACTACAACTAGAGAATGGCCAAACTGTTGAATGTACTGTAGCCAAATATTTTCAGGATAAATACAAAATGAAACTAAGGTAAGAGAATATCATTTTCTAACTCATCTCTCAATTTTAAAAGCAAGTGTTTGTTGTGTGTGATTATTATTCTCATTATGCAAACACAATTTAAAATGATTATGAAAATTTGTACTGAATGTCATTGCTACATGCAGAAGTGTTATTTTTTAAAATTCAATTATTATTATTATTTTGATGTTGCATATCTCAGTTCAATGAAAACTACTGGCAGTAGGAATTATGATTTTTTCTAAGTCACACATTTTTGCATTGGTATAGGCACCTTTTCTGTCTGCAATTTGTTCACAGTTAATGAAGTATCTCATCTAGTACTAGATTAGTAACAAAAAGAAACAAAATTAAATGGCAAAAAATTTATTAGTTTTTTACGAGAGCATTTATAAGCGCAAATTGGTACTTCATTTACTATTTCTAATATATAAAATCTAATTTTGTGTGATAGAGGTTAGTAGTTGTTTTCAAAAATCTGAGATGATATCTTTGAGCTGTCTGTTAAAATTGATTTTTACCCAATTAACATTTTAATAATCATAAAAATTTTAGAACTTAAAATAGATTTAAAAAAAAAAAAAAAAAAAAAACTTTCACGCAATTTAGAGATTTTTTCTTGCCTGTTGTAACT
The DNA here is from genome assembly GCF_982258835.1 of Parasteatoda tepidariorum. Taxonomy (NCBI): domain Eukaryota; kingdom Metazoa; phylum Arthropoda; class Arachnida; order Araneae; family Theridiidae; genus Parasteatoda; species Parasteatoda tepidariorum. The sequence continues at coordinate 114,603,380 of NC_141760.1, forward strand.
AATAAATGAAATATTTGTATTTAAAACTATTTAGCTATCTAATGATAAATGCTTGAAAATTGTATTTCTTTTTCTTGCCGAGCATGGTGACTAAATTTTAATTCGTATTAAAATTAAAAAGATAAATATCTAATGAGAAATTGATGTGAAAGCCTAATTAGTTTATTAACAAGTAATATTATTTCCCTCAAAAATAACTCTTAATTTTCAGCCAACACTTCTGTTGTATCTAAATATGAAATGCAAATTCATATTTAGATACAACACTGTTGTTTATCACAATTGATACAACACACAAACTTTTGAATAAAAAATTTTTCTGATGAAAACCTTATTTTTTTTTCAATTGCCGAATGTTATTTTTATTGCAGGTATCCTCATTTTCCTTGTTTGCAAGTAGGACAAGAACATAAACATACATATCTTCCTCTTGAGGTATTTATTGATTTCTAGTGTTTGCCTCCCCCCCCCACACACACATCAAGTGAATTGTTTTTATTTACTATTTTTATTGTATTTCAGGTTTGCAATATTGTCGCTGGACAAAGATGCATAAAAAAACTGACAGATATGCAAACTTCAACCATGATAAAAGTAATTATTTATTTTTTATTAATAATCTTCAGTTCATCTCATAAAAAATTTGAATTATTCCAACAAACTGATTCAAACGTCAAGTTTAAAATTCTGAAAAAAGTTGCGTCCAATGATCAAGAAAATCAAGGGTTATCAAGAAATTTATTGATTCTAGAAGTTAGGGGGAAATATCAGGGGATTTCTCAAAAATCTTATTAAACAAGGAAAGGCATACCTGCCAATTTTCACGCATTACACATAAAATGTACCCATTTCCAATATTAGAAACTGCACTCTTATTCACGCGTTTTTATTATCAATCATCGATTTTAGAATTAAACTGTTTTAAAAGTAGCTCAATGCGATTTGTTTTTGCTCATTTTAAAAATCGTATTTGGCGATTCCAATTCATGCAATTTAAAAAATCCAATATCACGATTTGCATTAAAGCATTTTTAATATCCAATATTGCGATTCTACAATTCACACAATTTTAAAGTCCAATATCGTAAGAAGTAAGTTTTTTCTTGAAGAAGTTACTATAAGAGAGTGATATTCTTCATTAGTGAGTCATTTAATTAAAACTGTTGCTCAAAAAATTATGTTGATATTTTGTTTTTCACTTTGTGTCATAATTTATTCTGATAGGGGTGTGTTCCTATTTTTGTTTTTGACAAGTTGGCAGCCATGTATTATGTGTATAGATTCAATGTGTGTGACTAATAATTTATTGTTCTAATTAACAGGCCACTGCTCGTTCAGCTCCGGATAGAGAACGAGAAATAAATAACCTGGTGAGCAACACAGGACTCAGTTCATCATCCACACAGGTTTGTGTACATTTTTATTTCTTCAATTCCACTCAGTTCCCAATTTTTTCCCACCATTTAACCACAAATGATCAAGCTTCTGTCAATGGAACATGAAATTTGTAAATTTAACCAATGAAAGGCTACTTCATTTTGAAGACATTTAATAAGTTGCAAGTTTGATAGAAGATGCTTTGTAAAATTTAAAATATTCTTAATTTAGTAGTTTATCATTTATGTGATATTCCTTTTTTACTATTTATTTTCTTATCATATTTTTTTATTTCATTTTCTTTTAAAATTACTTTACTTATGCCTTTTTTATAAGTAATTTAAGGAGTTAATTTTGATTAAATCTGGTTTGCTTGTCTAATAGACAATTTCTCTTTTATTTTCCTAATACTATGTATTTCATTTTTAAAGATATTGTTTTTTCCCCCCTCAATGTCTAGTTATATTTCAAATTGTTTATTTTGTTTGCTGTTATGGAATTTTGCCTTTTTTAGTTTTTATGAAATATCTCAATTACTATTGTTAAAATTAAATTGTTATGCTTTGTTTTTATATTACAAAAGAATACTGTGTCGCAATATTATTACAGTTAACTAACTATTATGGAGAGTATTTTCCTTTATAGAGATGTGTTAACATTATTTCTCGGTAATTGAAATAGACATTTTATTGGCAATTTTTTATTTTATTTAAATTTTTAAAGAATAAAATTGAATGCAATTTAAGTACTTTTGTAATTAAGTAAAATTTATATTAATTTTTTTCTTTTTCTGACCCACAGTTTAATTGTTATTCTTTATCCAATTTTTAAAATTAACAAGCATATTCAAAATCGTCTAATATTATAACTGATAGATTATAACTATTATTAAAGATACTATAGAAATATACTATTATTAAAAAAAAACAACAACTCTGTATTTCTTTATTGCAAACATAGGAAGACAGCAGTGTGTCACTACTTAAGAGGATGCTATACTGAGGAAGAAAGTTTTTGTCACAAATTCTTTTTCTCCTTCATTACAAATTTAAAGTTTAACCTGTAAAATACAAAAGCCTGGAAAAATAGAAAACCTGGAAAATACAGGGAATTTAAAAATCATCTAAAATAACAGGGAAAATTCAAGAAATTTTGATTTTTTCTTTACAAACTGGGAATTTTGTTTCTTACTTTTGTCTTTTAAAAAAATGATCACTCAAAGCGTAATCTATGGGATATTTAACCACGATATTTCAGCTATATTAAGCTATTTCATTTACTATAGCATTATTTAAGTATGTAAAGCTGTTTTTTCCAGCAATTAAAACAAATATAGTTAACCCAATATAGCTCTCACAAGAGCACAGTAATGTTGTTTCCTCTTAATATAGTGTGTATAATATGTACAAGGAAAACACAGGGAATTTTTTTTCTTCCAGATTTGAATGGCAACCCTGCTAGAGTAACTCATGAATTTTCAAATACTGAAAATAAAATTTTAAAATATACTAATAGTTTTTTTTTTTCACTTAAATATTTTGAAGTATTTTTTCCTCAATTGAAGCTTTGTGACTTACTCTAGGTTTGTCTGAGCTTACTTTTTCTTTCTTGTAAATTAGTAATGAAGTGAATGTGCGATGGAATTTTTTCGTCAGCAGTATAGCGTTCGATTAAGCTACACCCAAGGTTTTATTTTTGCTTAATTCTCAAAATAGTGCTTTTCGAATAATATTTTAACCATCTGAGGTTTTAATATTTGGGGGCTGCAGAATGATAAGATGATTGATGTTTGCAGGTGAGAAGAGCCGATTTCAATAATGATCCATATGTGCATGAGTTTGGATTGTCTATAAGTAATACTATGATGGAAGTGAGAGGAAGAATATTGCCACCTCCTAAACTACAATATGGAGGGAGAGTAAGTATTCTTTTACTCATCATTATATTGTCATTTTGTAATAGACATGTGGCGTTTTTGTAATGTGCTTACTTTGATTATCGTCTTTTGAAAGCTCCTGAAAGGTGCTTTTTTCTTTGGGTGTTTTATTTTCCCTTATTTACCATGTTGATTTTTGCTACGTGAAAGCAGGCTTTTCACTTTGTTCTATTAAATGTTTTCACAATTCATTCAAACACATTTTATTTTGTTGTACCGTCGGTCTGTAAGGTCTGATAACACCATAATGTTACATATTTGATGAAATACTCGAGAGGCAGTATGTATGTCTACTGAGCTGAGGTAGGTGGAATTTTAGCACTCTCATGTGCAACTCTGCTGCATTTTGCAAGATATTCTCAATTTCAGGCTTCATTTTCCTCCCACTGAAATCGAACCGAAAAGTCTCTCGATCTTTTTATGGTGGCTAATGTAATAAAGAAAAGAGTTCTTTGTCAGAAACTAGTTATTTTATCATATCGTTTCTTCTTTCAAGTCTTTTCAAATTATTTAGCATTTGGTTGATATATATAGTACTAAAAAATATTTTTTGAGTGCTTAAAAAGAACTTAAGAGGTGTTTATTTTTTTATTGAAAGATTTGGCTATGCACCCTGATAGAAAACAGTTTATGGTAGTCAATGTCATCTTTATAAAAACCTGTGACTTTCGTCCCTGAAAATTGCTTTTGTAATAATGAAGAAATATCTGTTGTGAAGAAATTTTTATGAAACTTTTGCTTTAATTATTAAGATTTCATAGTCAAGATAAAGACTCATTGGTTGAGTAATAAAGGTTGTGGTAGGGGAAAATTTTTGTTGTAATCGTCTCTTAAATATATCTATTGTACTGTTTGTTACATATTTATGATAATTTTAAGCAATTCCAAGAATAATAAAGAATAAAATTGATTTGATTAAAAAAAAAAAAGAAATGAAAAGTAACAAGAGCAAAAAACAGCTCTCATATTTTTCTCTTCCAACAAGTTATTTTTAAAAGATAATGAGGTTCTAGTTTAAAATTTAACCACAAGATAGAACAGTGGTTCCAAGTAAACAATCATCATTTTAAGATAAAATATGACTTTTTTTAAAAAAAAAATTTGTTACCTTTGCTAAGGTGTACTCTTTTTGTTTAATAATAAAATTCAAGCACATATTTCGATTAGATCAATACGAGAAACATTAGAAAACCTGCAATTTTTATGGAAATTCTGCTCTGGAAAATGTTGGAGTATTAGCAATTAATGATAATTACGGGCAATTTGACTTTTAAGTGTGTTTTAATCTATTATCTATTCAACGTTAAAACATTTTTTCAAAGTATTTTTCATTTTCTCAAAAACTTTCTCACTATCTTATAAAGCTTACCACAACACACTACACTGTTTTATATTTTCTTGTCATTAGTAATATTTTAATAAATAATTATTTTTCCATTTTCTTTATTAAACGGCAAGTAAATTCAGACTGAGGAAATAAAAAAATTTTTGCATTTGTTGTAAATTATTACTGATATGTTTTATGTATGAAAATTTATTAATTACACTTAAAATCATTCTTATTTTACTTTGTAAAATGTTTAGAAATTTTACTCTGGAAAACTCAGGAAATTTGATTATGTTGGTTGTGGTCATCCTGCAACATCACAAACACAAAGGGTTGTAAATTTTAGGAAATAAAACATCAGGTTAACATATAATTAATGAAAAAAAAAACGCACAACAGGAATTAAGAAGAAGAAAAAAAAAGCAGATGGTACTTTTGGAATTTTTCGAAGTTGATTATTTTCCAGATAGTTCTTTTTATTATTTTGTTTTATTTTCACTAGTGTGCATTTTTAATTCTACTTATAATATTGAAATATTTTATGTTTTTATGATCAACTTATTCATAGTTGCCAACTATACTCCATTTTGCCTGTTTCTCCTGGTCTACTGGTTTAATAAAAATTCATAGTTTTTGTACATGTTGGAAAATTATATAAAATAGAGTAACAGCTTCCTTAAAAAATTTCTATTGAAATAGAATTTTTATGTAGATTATTATTTGCTTGAATATTTAAAAAAATAAGTAATACTAAGTAATAATCAGGGCTGATTGTAGCCGGATTTTTCACTATTCGTGATCCGGAAATTTCCGGAGATCGACGGTTCAGACGTTTAAAAAAATCATTGATCACAAAAGTTTCCGGAAAACAAATTTTCAAAGGTAAAACTTAAAAACACAGTTTATTTTATTTGATTGTAATGAAGAGCCATATACTTTATAAGCTTATATTCAAGATCAATATTCATTTTTTATCAGATAATAGTTATTATTATCATAAACTCAAGAAAGAAAGACATATTTGTAAATTTCAGTTACTTCTCCAGACCATCATAGGTATGCGTAAAATTTTAAATATATTTTAAGTAAACTATGAAATATTGAGAAAAAGGAAAAATGTTTCGATTTAAACTTAATCTTTTTTACTCAGAAATTTTTCGGAATTTTTTCCTTGAGCTTATAATCACCCCTGAATAATTAAAATAAGTAATAGGCCTCATTCATACAGATGAGTTCAAAACTTTTTTTGCTCTAAAATGTTCAGTTTATTTTTTATTTAAAACTCCCTTTTTAAGTTAATTATAAAATATTTTAATCTTTAATGAATTAAATACCTACTAACTATTGAAATTATGAGTGAACATAATACAAAACATTTCAAGTATTTTTAGTGTCAATCATAACGGTAAAATATTGCAGTTTTTTTCTATATTGAAAACTATAAAAATCTAAAATTCACTGTGTAAAATATTTAGTACATTATGGCATTATGCAACAATTATCATGAAATTTATTTTATTTCATAAAATGTACTGTATTTTTTCCTATAGCTGTTAGCTATGCTTATTCATAATTGTCTTGGCAGCATTTCAACAGAATTAATTTTGAGGTGGTTAATTAAATAGAATATGTAGTAACAATATGTGGTTATTGAGGTTCAAAACATTTATTTTTACATATGTTTTGTATGTGACATGATGTGCTAAGGCTTGTAAAAGTTTTATAAATTGTTTTACTTGTAAAAGTTTTATAAATTGTTTTACTTGTAAAAGTTTTATAAATTGTTTTACTTGTAAAAGTTTTATAAATTGTTTTACTTGTAAACGTTTTATAAATTGTTTTACTTGTAAACGTTTTATAAAATTTTTTACTTGTAAAAGTTTTTTTGTTTAAAAGTTAAAAATTTTTTAATCGCGTTAATATTATATCTGTAGAATGCAAGATAGTTTAAAAAAAGAAACTTCAAACCTTTATTTTCTTGGAGAACCAAAAAAAGTAATTTTGCCTCAAAGTTGTGTGGAAACCATGTTATGACGAATGTTTCAGAGTTCTGTGTCAATTAAGCAAGTTTGAGATTTTTGAGTCAAAATTGTCAGGCAGAATGTCCAATTTTCTAAACATGAGAATATTTCATTTTTAATTCTTTTCTTTGTATAATAATTTAAATTATTTCTATGTTCCTTTTATGATAAACTTATTCATAGTTATTGTATTGGCAGCATTTCAACATAAATGTAAATATTTAAGAAGGGAAATTAATTTTGAGATGTTTAATTAAATAGAATAAGTAGTAACAGTATGTGGCTAATGTGGTTCAAAACATTTATTTTTAGCATGTTTCGTATGTGACATGAGATGAAATGTAATATTTAAGATTAGGTTTAATTTTTTTCCCTTCATTTTAAAAAAAAGGCTTTTTGTTCATAACATATACAATTGACTCAATTTAACGACTTTGAGGAAACTGAAATTTAACATTGCATAATTCAAATAAATTGTAATTTCCTTCTTTCTTAATAACATAAAAAACAAAGAATTTTGAATTCAAGAAGTATTCCTTTTCAAGAAGTATGCTTTTCTGGAATATGCTATTTCTTACTCATTACAAACAGTTGAGCTTTTACTGTATAGAGTAAAACCTGCGTATCTTAGAAAATATAATTGGCGCCTAAGTTCAAAGTAATTATTTTTAACATCTTTTCATCTACTTATTGCAAAAGTTTTATTATAATGTGATTTAAACTATTTTTGCTTAAAGTAAATTAGAATAATTTTAAGAAATAAATTTTAAAGCCGAATTCTCTCAGAGTAGCTAAAAAAATCTTGAAAGTGTTTTGCTTTCAAGTTGTGTGAAAACCATGATATGATTAATGTCTCCAAGCTCTCTGTTTACAAAGCAGGCCTGATATTCTTCTGAGTTATGGAAGAACTTTGTGAACATGAGAATAAATCTTAATATTTCTACATTTTTTCGTTATACTTTATTGTTTTATGTTCTGAATACCTCATTTGTATATAAAACTTAACAGTTTGTCAGATTATCATTATACCTATATATATAATTTAAGTAGATATGTTTGTGCTATTTTTGTCTAAAAAAAAGACAGCAAATATGATAAAATGTATGTTATAATTTTGTTAAATGTGTTTAAATGTACTTGAATTCATATTTATGAGATTTAAAGTCTTTTGATTCACAGACCAAGCAGCAAGCGATACCGAATCAAGGTGTGTGGGATATGCGAGGGAAGCAATTTCATACAGGAGTTGAGATCAGAGTATGGGCTATTGCCTGTTTTGCACCTCAACGGACATGCAGAGAAGATGCCCTCAGGTATGTCCATATTTTAATTAACAAACACATATATTAAAGTATAAAGCACTTTTTTGATTCATGGTCCAAATATATGATTGCAGAAAAATGAAACACTCTTGATTGACCGATAGTTTATGTTTTTAAATCAGCTATCTTAAAGAATCAATTGACAAATTTAAACAGAATCATAACTTTTTTATTTTATAACTGTCATTGAGCAGCTAACCCAACTTTTTGGGTTTACAACTACTTATGTTCGACTCTGAACCCAATCCAGAAGACAAAGGAACTCCTAGATCAAGTATTTTATAACTGTCGTTGAACAGTTGACCCAATTTGAACCCTAACCAGAAGACGAGAACTCTTGAAGAAATTTGGAAACTAACCCGCATTTGCGTTACATGAAGAGGAAGACCATGATTACCTCCCACGATTAACTTGACAAAGGGACTCTAACCCATGTTCTGTCTACCACTGAGGATATTTCACGTCAGCACTGTCGGAAGCAGATTTGTATCATCCGTGGGATTTGAACCAGGTCTACCTCATTGGAAGGCGAGCGCTCTATCCCTTGAGCCACCACGGCTCAGAATCTTTGCTTTAAATCATTGGTATGCATTTCATTGAATGACTGAATTTTTTTTATTTTATTTAGAAATTTCACACAGCAGCTTCAGAAGATAAGCAATGATGCTGGGATGCCCATCATTGGGCAACCTTGTTTTTGCAAATATGCAACTGGTGCTGAACAAGTCGAACCGATGTTTCGTTACCTCAAAACAACATTCCAAGGTCTCCAACTGGTAGTGGTAGTCCTGCCCGGAAAAACTCCCGTTTATGGTAATATTTAATATTATTTTTATGACTAGTCTTTTACATAATGAAAAGTTTATGCAATTTTATGTAAATCGGAAGTTATAAATGCCAAAAAATTACCTAAGTGTCACTTGTTAATGAAATTGGCAAAATCCAACTGCATCAAAAATTGATTATTCAAATGTGAGATTTGAAACTCTTGTGCTGTAATATCGAAATAAAGTTTAGTGAATTTTTTTTTTTTTTTTTTTGAATGAATTCTAGTAACTAAAAGTATTTAATTTTCTGCAAATATGCTAATTTTTTAGATATAAATATTTAATGCCAAAGCGCTAAGGTTTATATAAAAAATAGATTTGCAAATTTTTGATAAATTTTTGTTCTTATTTAGATATTAGATCTATTTTCATGCTTTGAACCCAAGAAAACACAGGGAATTTAAAAATCACCTAAATTAACAGGGAATTTTGATACTTTCTTTAAGAACTGGGAAAATACAGGGAATTTTGTTTTTTACCTTATTTTTGTCTTTTGAAATACCACTCAAAGCGTAATCTATGGGATATTTAAGCAGGATATTTCATCTGTACTAAACTATTTCATTTACCATAGCATTATTTAAGTATGTTCAGCTGTTTCTTTTTTTTCGCTCAAGTTTTTCCAGCAATTAAAAGTAATAAATATAGTTAGCCCAATATAACTACCATAAGAGCACAATAATAGGTGTGTTTCCTCTTAATATATTGTGTATAATATCTACAGAGAAAACACTCGGAATTTTTTTTCTATTTTTGTGTGGCAACCCTGTAGTCTAAAAGCAACTATTTTGCTCATTTTTTTTTTTCTGTGGCAAGCCTGTTATTAAGATTGTATTTTGTATTTTCAGCCGAAGTGAAGAGGGTGGGCGATACTGTCCTCGGAATGGCCACTCAATGTGTTCAATCGAAGAACGTGAATAAGACATCCCCACAAACACTCTCCAATTTATGTCTCAAAATAAATGTGAAACTTGGGGGAATCAACAGTATTCTCGTCCCAAATATAAGGTGAGGGTTCTGGCCACCACAAAATAATAATCTTTGTTAATGATAACATTTTATAATAATATCTCTCTTTGTCTTTTAGACCCAAAGTGTTCAATGAACCTGTGATATTTCTCGGTGCTGATGTTACGCATCCACCTGCTGGTGATAACAAGAAACCTTCTATTGCAGCAGTGAGTCATTTCATTTTGGAGTGTAAACACTCGATAGCTACTGGCCTATGTTGTATTTTGACAATTTCTCTTGGTTTGATAACAATATCTACTGTTATTGTATATTTCATAAATATTAGATAAGTAAAGTTTCACAAAAAAAAAGAAAAAAATTAGGTTAGTCAAAACTGTAAAAAAGGCCGTGCAGTATGGGACCCCTAATCCTGCAGGACCAGAAAGTCGACACTCAATCTGATCTATTTTTTTTTATTGATAGATATTTTTAATTTGATCCATAAAAATAAAAAAAAATTTATGGATAAGAGAAAAAAAAATCAGTTATATTCTCTTTTTATTTGGAATTTTATTTTGTTGAATTAAGTAACTTTATTTCATTTTTAAAAAAACAAAAAAAATGCAAGAAAAAAAATCTGGTCTCAAACGAAACATCTGTTCTTAAAGCAGTTTAAAATAAAGTGAAAAGTAAAAACACCTGCCTTTCCAATGAACAAAATAAAGAAATGCAAGTTGGGAGAAACTGATCAATCCATCTTAACAGCAGTGCATGTGCTCTGCTGGTTTGTCCCCCATATTTCCCTCTCCAGTTTGACCATTAAAAGTCCTTAAAAACTGAATTTTGAAAAATAAGGGTCCTTAAAAGTATTTAATTTTGGTTCAAGGTTTTTAAAAGTCCTTAATTTTTAAGCATCACTATGGTTGATAGGAACAATTTTTCAGTTAAATTTTTTAAAACAATAAGTCCTTCTATTATAACTTAGAATTAGACCATGCATCGAGGGTAAAGCATTTTAGAGACAAAAATTAATGTGTGTGTAGGGGGGGGGCTACAGGCAAGGGGCAAAAACTATGTTCTCTCATTAATACATTGTTTCTTTTATTAATATATTCTGTCCTTTGCCTAGTATGATACTCTATGAGGAGAGTGCAGCATTCTAAAAGAAAAGAATAGTGTGGACAAGGGGAATACTGCACATGGAGGAGAGGGTGCTTTTTTGGGGGAGAGGGTACCAAAGTAGAAGACCCACACTAACCTTCAAAATTAACTGAATTCAAGAATTTCAGTTCAACTGGTAACGTATCTGCTTATATAAATTAAGTGAAACGCTAAGAAAAGAAGTATCAGAAGAAAAAAAAATTTGAGCTAGAATCACAAAATCACAATGACAAAAACTATTTCCTGAAATCTTGAATTAAATAAATTTGTATAATATTTTATATTATTTATGTGTAATATTAATTATGTGTAATAGATAAATGTTAATTTGTAGAAAGCATAACATTTTTTAAAATTCATGATTGTACTAAAAATTAAATAGATTTGTAAGAAACAGGGTTTGAAAAATCCTAGCCCACCTAGGTTTTGCATCAAAAACCTGTGGTTTATTTGCTTTTTGGGGAAAACCTAAAGGGTTTTTTCAATAATACTTAATTTTTTCCCTGAATACTGAATAAGAAAGCATGATTTTCTTCTAACAAGAAAGTTAAATATTTCGTAACTATTTATAATTTGTTTTGTTGTAATGTAAATTTTTTTTTTTTAAGTTTTAGATTGTTATGCTATTTTTATTTCCTAAGGATAAGCAGATTTGCCTGGCAATTCTTTGGCTGGCCTTGTTAATTCATACAATTATAACAGTTCTGACATTATAATAAAATTGTTTTTTTATTTTTATTTATTGATTTTTTAAGAAATGTAAATAATTTACACTGTCACTGGTGGCAATCACACTATTTTTAAAGTTATTGCTCTGTTGAAAGAATGTGAACCATTCATAAAATGTGTTGCAGGTTGTGGGCAGTATGGATGGTCACCCAAGCAGGTATGCAGCTACTGTTAGAGTGCAGCAACATAGACAGGAGATCATCCAAGACCTGGCATCTATGGTGAAAGAGTTATTGATTCAGTTTTACAAGTCTACACGCTTCAAGCCAAACAGAATCATCTTCTACAGGGATGGTGTGTCAGAAGGACAATTTCATCAAGTGAGTATGCTTAGTGTTTCTGAGACTCACTAGTGCAACAATGGTCTCGGGAAAGAGTTGGCCGATTTTAGGACAGAATGGATTAATCCGTCTTGTCTAAACTCCTTTGTCCAAAACTGCCTTTTACTCAAATTATGTCACAATTTTTTAAAAAAAAAGTATTGTGAAAAATAAAAGGTTAATTTTTGATCAAGAAACAAAGTGAAGACAATTTTTTTTTCATTGAAAAAGTTTATTATTATTTTTAATATTGCATTATTTATTCTTATGCGAAAACATTACTTAGCTTATTGAAAGCTTATACATTCATATTTTAGGGATTCACTTTTGTTGTTCAATGAATTGTAGAGCTTCAGAAGTTATGAATATATTTCTGTTATATTATTTTCCTTTCATAAGTTAAAGCAAATTGTATAAAAAGTATCAAATATTTCTTAATATATGTAATTATTATGTGTTACACATATAGAATTTTTGCCTTTTACCAATGTTCAAGTTTTTTGACACTTTAAGACAGTAAAACCCACGTCTCTTGTTCAAAACCCCAACCCTGGGCGACGTTGAAGTTCTTGATTTTCCCTTTGGGAAATAAACAGGGTGGCCACCCACCTGGAAAACCTTGAAAACCTGGAACTATCAGGGAATTTTTTTATACTGGAAAAAACCTGGAAATATCAGGGAAATTTGGATGAAAACCTGGAAAAATCAGGGAATTTTAAAGAAAAGCTGGAAATTTTTTCTTTGTTAATTTTTTTAATTGCACTAATTTAAATTATTTACTAATTTTCTTAATTTAAATTATTTCATCCATTATCCCAACTTTTTTAGACGGAAATGTATCGCTAAACATCATTAACTTAACAATTCTTTGTCTGCATCAAAATTTGCTCCATTACAGCTCTGTCAAACTAGAATACCACATAAAATTCTCCCACGGTTTGCTAAACGAATGCAGAAACCTTTGACGGCTATGGGACTGTGCAATTTAGGAAAGATTCTGGTGGAGATGGAAAAGGGGATTGGGATATTAGCTTCTGTTTTTAAATTCTGTCCTTGGGCTGAATCCATTTATGGCTCAAGTTTGTTCCGATACTTTGGTGGTAATTTTTTTTTTTCTATTTTGACAAAATGTTTTTGTATTTTTAACTTCATAAAATTCTCCAAAAATTGTTGGTTATAATTTAATAATAATAGATTTTATATTGCACTCTTTTTCTGAAAGCTTTTCTACTCCTATTCAAAGAAATCTGTAAATTATTTTTTCTCAGCAAACCAACCAATCACACATTTTTTTACAATCACTAACAGCAATGTTTGTCGATAAATCGTTACAATTGTTGCATTAAGTTTATTTTTTTCTATTTCATTTTAACCTTTTATAACATATTTTAAAAAAATGTTTTTTTTAAAGAACCAACTATATATTAATATTTAATTTTACTCTTTTGTTGGTCAATATATGATTTTTGATTCAAAATTTTCCACCAAAACATTTGAAAAATAAATAAAAAATCTTGAAAAAATAAATTATTTTTCTCAAGATGATATATTAAAAAAATAACATTTTGAATAAAATATTTTATAATATAGACACTTTTCTTGTACTCATCCTACACTTTATAAGAAAAAAGAAACAAAAACCTGGAAATTTTAAGATTTTTATCTGGAAAACCTGGAAAAATCAGGGAAATTTGAAATCTGATTTGAGTGGCCACCCTGATTAAAATATGTTATTTTTCTTTTCCGTAAATTTTTTTTTAAGGTCTTATCTTTTCAGAATTATATTCAAAAGATGCCTTTCTTGCCCATCACAGTGGGAAAAAAACGAAGGTATATAGGCTGCCCTGTTAGATACGCAGGGTGCGTACAGACTCCTTAGAAACTCCGTGGAAATTAAAAAAGTTTCTAAGGAGTACTTGGAACTACACAGATTTCTAAATTAGTCCTTAGAAACTGCTTAGATTATTGCGTTGCATAGATGAACTTACTAAGTATGCTGATGAATTTGCTGTCCCAGCAGAGAAATTAAATTATATGACTTAGTTGTCAAAATCTAATAGTTTAAGAAAGAAAAAAAAATTGAATTGCAAGAGTTAGAAGAAATAAATAACTGCAGATAATTTTAATTTTGCATGTTGCAAGCAAATTTAATTAATAATTGACTGTGATTTTTTTTTAATATGAAATGCCTTAGATTTTCTTATGTATTCAAATTTAAAAAAATAAAATTGGTAGGTTTTTATGTTAATCTTTAACATCTGTACTTTAACAAGATTTATTAAAATATTTGAAACTGGAAAATGTATTTCTGTGTAAAAGTGATAACTTTATTTTTCTTTGTGAGGTTTGACAAAGTCAATTTATTTCAAAAGGGCTAGAAAAAAACATGCAAATTATACATTTTTGCGAGTTTCTTATAATAACAGCTTTCTAATTTGAAAAAAAAAAAAAAAAACTGTCTAGCTATCTTTCACACAAAGTTTTTTAATTTTTGATAAGTCCTTAAAATTTTGGATTTCTTCTTCTGATCTCTGTATGAACCCTGGATACGCCTTCCTACTAAATGTTCGAGTTTAGAATCTATAACACTGCAGCGTATCTCTGCGAAATCATAGGGTTTGGCTGCCTCAGTGATCATTTATTAGATATTTGGGTTTTATTTACGAAATCATTTTTTAATAAAAAATTAATACAGTACAGAACCCGTTATCCGGAAATCAGAAAACCGGAAAACCAAAAAACCGAAACGAAATTCGATAAATTTTCCGCCATTTTTTTAAAAAAAATGTTTTTTTTTTCTTCATAAGATTTTAGGATTTTTCTTTCTTTTTGAAAAGATGTTTACCTTACTATCATTTTGGAAATAATCATTAGTGTATTACTTCGTTTTTTCTTCTTTTTAAGATTATTTCCAAATATAATTTTTTTAAGTTGGGTTTAACAATAAAAAAAACGGCTTTTTGTAGCGATTCAGAAAACCGGAAAAATCAGTTATCCAGAATAGCGATGGTCCCGATCGTTCCGGATAATCGGTTCTCTACTGTACTAAACATACAATAACCAATCAAATGACCGTTTAATAACTTTTGCATGGGAAATGTGCTCATCATCTTATCGTTTTTGCACATTTGATTTCATGATTTTTCCAACAACTATATACAGTTAATATTCTATTATTATTTTGCATGTTTCGAATAATACTTGTCGTATACCTACCACAACCGGTCATTTGAGGGAGAACAGTGTATTGCTTTATAAGGTAATCGGATCAGAAATGATCATGTAATGCGTGTTCAACGTCTTGCATTTGAAGAGTTACGCATTTCTGCAAAGACTGTTGCGTAGTGAGTTCAGTCAGAACAACTGTGAATTCAAATTTCAAGACACTCCCTAAAATTTTAGATTGGCATTTTTGTGACGAAAACTAAATGTTTTGGTAAGTAGCTTATATTTTATGCTGATAGCTTTACTTCATTTCTAACTAAATCTGAAAAATGTCGAAACAATCAGGACAGCACAAGTTCTTAGAAGAAATAATATTAATTATAAGAATAATTATAAGAATTGTAGAAATATGTTTGCTGGAAATTGTTCAATGGAAACACCCTGTATAATGTAAAAAATGCGTTGAGCAATGAATTAAAAATTCTTATTCTTTGTGTTTGTAATACATAAAAGTTGGCAATTTACATTTTTGTTTAATAACAATTAAGTTATTTTAGTTGATTTCCTTCCTAACATCAATATTTCATACATTAAATCAAGAAACATAAAGTTGACCAGCTATGGTAGAAATTGGTATATATTGGTATGTTTAGTGTTAATAGCATATTATGATATTGATTCAAAAGTTATGTCCTTTGTAGGTACTTACACACGAACTTTTAGCTGTCCGTGAAGCCTGTATGAAATTAGAGGCGGACTATAAGCCAGGCATCACATTCATTGTGGTTCAGAAACGACATCACACGCGTCTCTTTTGCTCAGATAAGAAGGAACAAATAGGCAAGAGTGGGAATATACCAGCTGGAACTACTGTTGATGTGGGTATCACTCATCCCACTGAATTCGATTTCTATCTTTGCAGTCATGCTGGGATTCAAGTAAGTTCTTCTCACTTACATGTTATTTGAAAAGTTCTTTCTTTCAGTTAAGTATTTTTCTGACTGCCTCAGTCCAGGGGTGATTGTATTCCAGGTTTTTCGTCCATCTATTGTTACAATTGCTTCTATAAACACATTTTTCTAGCACTTCTCTCGTCAATTTTTTTAACTATACTTAAATTTTTCTTTTTTCACTCCAATTTAACTGTCTCTCTCTCTGCTAGTATGACAGAAAACGAAAAATCAGAGTTCTGCAGTATTTTTTTTCTTTTTTTTTTTAAATATTGTTTATATCTAAATTATATTAAATATTGTATTAATATATAATATTAAATATTGTTTATATCTAAAAAGATGGGCAAAATTTTAGGAAGTGATAGTACACACCCAAGCAAACAATTTTTATCAAAGAATGCATGGTCGAAAACAAAACGCAAAGGTGTTGGCGCATTTGGAAAGTTGTTTGATGCAAACGTGAAAGCTCCATTCCTGTTGCGAGTTACTGCGCTGCGTTACTTGTCGCCAAGCTTTCGGTCGCTGCAGGGAAAGTTCGTGATATGCCTGGTGTGTTTCAGAATGTTCGCCTATCTTTTCTTAGCCGTTGTACTGCCTGCATAGCCGCTGCCGGCCACTGTTTTGAACACTTTTTGTAATCATATGCCATTAAATTTGCTTTTATAACTTAACTTCATTGTTCTTTGTGTGTTTTTGCCTCATATAAGAACATAAACATGGACGTTCTCTAGCTGTTATGCGTTTTGTTTTCGACCATGCATTCTTTGATAAAAAAAACACTTCCTTAAATTTTGCCCATCTTTTTAAAATCACCCTGTATATATAGTTTTGTTACTTTATACCTCATTTTTAGAAGAACCAAAAAATCTGAATAAATACTTAATTAACATTTATTGTAAGTTTAATAAAATGTATTGTAAGTTTAATTTTAAAATTTGAAACAATAGTAGAAGGGAACAATAACTTCGAACAATATTAATAATCAGTATTTTACATAAAGTAAAAAGCTGTAAATAAGATCGTAATAAACAGTAACTCTTGTTTAATTTTTTGAGTTGCATTGTATTCTAATTGTTGAGCAATGTTTTGCTCTTCAGAGTTTTTATTTTTTTTAAACCGTCGTTGAACAGTCAACCCAATTTTTTTGATTTACAACTATTAATATTCAACTTCGTAGCCTTGTAATTTTGAACACAATCAAGAAGACAAGGATCAAGTATTGGGAGAAATTTTAATTCGTGTATGGAACTAACCCACATTTGGTTTACATAGAGAGGAAAACCTTCCAAAATTATACTGACTGCAAGAGTATTCTAACACATCCATCTACCACTGAGGATATTTTACGCCAGCACTGTGGTCAGTGCAAGCTAGATATGAAATTTGTGCAAAAATGAAATAAGTTAAATATTAGTCTTTGTATGATTTTAAAAAGTGCTTATTTTTGATTCAAAGATTTGGCTACGCACCCTGTAATAAAAAGAAAAACCAAAGTTTTACTCTATAAATGTCTTATACCATCAGTGCTTACATACCTGGACAATGACCCGTGGAGATGAAAATATGATAGCTAGATTTGAGAGAAAAATACAGTGAAGAATTTTTGGTGGAATAAATAAAAACGGTACCTGGTTTAGAAGATCAGACGCGTTACTTTACAAATCATATAAAGAACCCGATGTCATTACATTTTCAAAATTCAAAGGATTTTGGCAAAGGCAGGCCACATTATAAGAATGGAGGATAGCAGGACAACCAAAAAAAGTTTTCAGTGCCAGGCCAACAGGTACAAGGAAAAGAGGACGACCAAACCTGGACTGCCTTGAAAAAGACCGACAAGTTTTAAAGATAATAAATTGGAGAACCTTGGCTAAGGGAAGAATGTCTTGGCATAGGCTTGTTGAGAAAGCCCATCCTGGGATGTCTTGCCAATGAGAAGAAGAAGATAGTTTTTAAAACGAGGGACAGCACAAAGTGATACTTTCCGAACGCAGTAAAGTGATACACCTTTTTTCTTCTATGTAAATCCAGCAACTACCTTATATACAATCGCACAAAACAAGAGTGCAGTTCCACAATCCAACAGCAAGACTCCTATATAAAAATTGGCAAACTTTCAATAACAGTTATCTTTTTTTTTTGTGTGCTTCCAGTGGAGTAAAAACACAATAAAACAAAACGTACTGACTACTGCAGACTTTTCTCAGGGATAATAAATATTTTCAATACCCAAGTTAACTCAGGATGATCAAGGAAGTGGTTAAACAGTTAAAAATTATTAAAATAATTATTAAATATTCAGTGCTCTCTCTCTTAATCAGTTCTGACAAATTAATACCCTCTTTTTAATCTACGTGAACGCCCATAATTTTTTAATGAATTATGACCTTTTGAATCACTGTAATAAAATTTAATTTCTTTTAGGGTACGAGTCGTCCATCACATTACCATGTATTGTGGGACGACAACCAGTTCACGGCTGATGAGCTTCAGTGTTTAACGTACCAGCTGTGTCATACGTATGTGCGTTGTACAAGGTCTGTCTCCATTCCAGCACCTGCATACTATGCTCATCTTGTGGCATTTCGTGCCAGATATCATCTCGTTGAAAAAGATCATGAAAGGTAATTTCATTCTGACGCAAGTCCTATTTAAAAATTATTATACATGGTGCGTGTAGCATTTTTAAAAAGTGCTTATTTTCATTTTTAAAGGCCTTTAAAAGTGCTTATTTTCATTTTTAAAAGACTTTAAAACTGCTTTTTTTATTGGGTGTTTTTAAAAAGTGCTTAATTTTCTCTTTTCGATAATTGGATTTTTTTCTTTACCGTGTCTCTTTTCGCCAGGGTAAAGCGTACTTTTTTATTATGCAAAAGCGTGCTTTTTCATTGTTCTATTCAACATTTTCACAATTCATTCAACAATCCATTTGGTCGTACCACCGTTCTGTCGTGTATGAAAACACTTATCATTTTACACTTTAGCTGAAATAGTGCATCTGCTGCATCATTGTGCTGAAATAGTGAATCTGCAAGTGCGCCTACTAAGCTGGGTTTGTTGAGATTCTTGCACTCTTCATGTGCAGCTCTGCTGCATTTAGCCAGATATTATAAATTTCAGACTTCATTTTCTACCCTCTGATATCAAACCGAGAAATCTCTTGATCATTTTACAATGCCTAATATAATAATAAGAAAAGAGTTCTTTGTTAGAAACTAGTTATTTTATCATGGTCATGTTAAGTCTTGGAAAATTATTTTTCAATTTGTTAATGCATATAGTGCTTAAAAATATTTTCGGGGTGCTGAAAAAGTGCTTATTTTTTCTTGAAAGATTTGGCTATGCATCTTGCAGAAAAGTTCTTTAGTAAATATATTTTCTGTGCATGATAGATTCTGCAGATATAGCTTGTTAAATAAAACAAGTGCTGTCAAATTCTTAAAATGCAAAATTAGCGGTTTAGTGGAATGAACTTTTTTCAATATCAGAGCAATTCTTTGCACTATTTTGCTGACAAGAAGTATTCGTTCAAGCGTAGTTATAAAAAGTAATTTGTCATGAAATAGTTTTTTGTTGAAGGCCCTGTGGCTGAGCGTTGTCGTGCCACAGTCCCTTGGTTCGATCTTGGGACCAGGCACGGTTGACTCAGCCTTTCATCCCTTGTGGGTCGATAAAATGAGTACCAAGCAGGCTTGGGAACTAGACACTGGGGGTTCTCTGGGCTGACCTCTAAACCAGAACATCTGCTCTTGCACTCCAAAGCACAAAGGTCTCTATATGCTGTCATGCCACTGAGTTTAGGTTTTCTGTTGAAAGAAAAGGTAAAAAACATGGTACATGGCATTTTTAACAAGTGCTTAAAGGTGCTTTTTTTTGGGTATTTTTAAAAAATTGCACTAAGTGCCTTCTCACGTTGAAATTTTTTTTTCTTTACTATGTTCTCCTCATATTATGCAAAAACGTGCTTTTCACATTGTTCTATTCAACGTTTTCATAATTCATTCAGCCACAATCCATATCCGCCTACTGTCGGTCCACAGCATAAGAAAACGCCTATCATTTTATATGTTTCATGAAATACTTGCGGGTCTGCATTTTTCCTACTGAGCTGTGTTGGGTGAGTTTCTAACACTCTGGCGTGCAATTCTATTGCATTTTGCAAGATATTCTCAAGTTCAGGCTTTTTCCACCCTCTGAAATTGAATTGAAAAATATCTGTCTTTTTATAACGGCTGATATAATCAAGAAAAGAGTTTTGTCAGAAACTAGTTATCTTATCACGATCACATAGTCTTTGAAAATTATTTTGCATTTTGTTAATGTATATAGTGCTTTTAAAAATTTTTTGAGTGCTTAAAAAGTAATTAAAAGATGATTATTTTCTGATGAAAGATTTGACTAAGGACGCTGGTTAGAATGTTTTTTTGAATTTACCTTAACCTATTATTCTTGTTTCGCAGGGGTTTAAAGAAATACCTAAATTTTAAAACATTTATCAAAATAATGTTTTAGTATTTTGACTAAGAATGGCTCTGAAATAAAATGATATTTTGAATAATTGATTATAATTTGCCTCTTAAAAACATGTTGCATAATTCTGCATTGATTTTTAGGCAGGATTTGGGTGGTGGAAGCCAAAGCTTGAAGTAAGTATTAAAAAACATAAAACCAAAAAAAAAGACTTTCTAGATGTTGCTTCCATTCAAAATGCTGTTGAAGAGATGCAACCATGACTCTTCTTCTTCCATAACACCTGCCTGCCTTTTAGTTTATTTTTGGTTAATATTTAAATTGCTTCCAACAACAACAACACACAAAAAGTAGTAGTAGCCTCTGCTTTTTTTTCCATTCAGCATGAGAATGGATTTTAGTTCCCTGCCCTCCTTCCCCGCCCCAAAACAAACAACGCTTTTTATTAGCACTTGGCAAATTATCTGTATATTTTTTTTGATATTTTGCATGTTGAATTGGAAAGAAACCTTTTTTTTTTATTTTGATGTTACGCTGGACAGTAGATCGCATGATGTAGTTTCGTAAAAAAATAATGCAGTGAGTGTGCTTCTGTGCAGACGGAAATTTCGGACACTCGAGCGTCTCTGTTTTTTGTAACTCCTTGTTTTCTGGGAAAAGGATGCCACTAGGGTACTTGAAAAATGGTGATAAAAGGAAAAAGTACTATCCTAGCTGTTGTGATGCCACAATAGGGATTTCCTAACCTTAAAAATTACTTTTTAATCATTCTTAATTGAACTTTAATTAAACCTATTATTTGATTTTCATTACATCTATAAAAAGTGAATATAAAATATTTTATTTTTTTCTGAACAATCAATGTAATGGCTAACTTTTTAGTTCAACACTAATGTAGATTCATTAATTCACTGTTATGACTAAATTGAAAAAAATATATTTATATTTATAACTCTCGATTCTTTAATTCTTACCACAAAAATGTTTTAGTTGCATGATTATACTAATTTTCAGTCTTTTTTTTTTTTTTTTTTTTTTTTTTTTTTTTTGGCGATTCGCTTTTGCCAAATTATTTTCAAATTTAATATGGATTATGAGGGGTTGGCTCTATTTTGGTTGTTATCTTTTGATAAATTGCCTGCAATGGATATCTTCCTATGCTGCTAACTGTCCCTTGGGAACAATTAATTTACTTTTAATTTCCTATTGGCGGTTCGACCGAAGGCTTCGGCCTCCCGGTCCCGGCAGTTGAATATATATCTTAAGAAAAATCTTTGACTTGATTTTCCTAAACCCTTAGAGGGACTTTTAAAATTTTGGAATATGGCCATGTTCAATTTAATATTAACTTAATAAATCAATTTTTAAATCTCAACTCTTACTAAATTAGCAAAAATAATTCAACGCCAGAATTCTTAACCCTTCATTTCACACTATTACTGCAAAAAATAGTCAGAAATATTTTAGAAATTTACAGCTCACGTAAAGTAAGCTGTAAATTTCTTAATTCTGTTAAATAAACCCTAGACTGTGTTAATTCATCAAAAAGTAAGATGAGTCTTGAATTTTCTTTAAGAAAGGCACTTATGCTCATGTACAAAGAGCACAGTGATTGTGTTTTTCCTCTTAACATATTGTGTATAACATGTACGGGGAATTTTTTTAAAATTTTTAGATTTGAGGGGCAATTCTGGTAAAGTTACGAAGTAAGCAACGAGATTCCGAGCATTTCTGCACAAACAGTCAGAGAATTATGTCGACCGAGAGAAATTTTTCCTTGTTTCTGGCTCTCTGTTTTTGTTTGATAGTTTCATTTTTACTTGAATAAATAAATAGAAAACTAGAACACTTTTAGCTAGAAATCTAAATTTGTGTCATTTGCTTTTTCAGTGGTGATGGAAGCCTTCAGTCTACAAACGGTGAAGATAGAAATCCCCTTGCAATGGCTAGAGCAGTCACTGTGCACACAGACACTAACAAAGTGATGTATTTTGCATAAATCATCAGTTTTTATCATCTGGTTGAAAGAGGAATATTTATGATAATTTGATGTTTGTTTGTTTTTTAAAAGAGAGAGAGAGTAGGGGGGAAGTGCCATGTATGTTGGGTTTTTCATTCTCAGGACAAAAAAAAAAAGGATTTTTTCTCTACTGCCACGGACTCTGGTCATTTCTTTTTATGTGAGACAAGTTTGCTGTGGGACGTTTATTCTGTTTAACTTTTTTTTAAAAAATTCATATTATTATTTGTTCTGTCATTTGCTTTACTTATCGAAGCGGACCCGATAAAGCTGACCCGGGCAGTTAGAAGTGTGCAAAACTGAAACTTGACTGAATTTATGTTGTGCTGACAGTTCTAATTCACTTACATACGTAACTTAAAGTACAGAAAAGAGTTCATGTAAACCTAGAGTGAACCTTGAAGTATCAAGTGCGGGGGGGGGGAGGGGGGAAATTCCAATGCATCAAAATGCGAACAAATTGTGGGAGGAATATGCAGTGGGTAATTTATTTTGAAATAATTTGTTTGCATTTTGATAGTTAGTAAAAATGTTTTAATCTCTGTGGCAGAATTTTTTTAGGCTTTCTGCCACAAGCCTCTCTAGCATTAGTATCTTTCTGCAAGATGCTATTAATAATAATTAATATGCATGTTATTATTTAAATTTAAAGCGACAGAAACGTTGTATTTACAGAAAAAGCTTATTTGGAAATAATAAAATTTTATGTATTTTTTTAAAAATCATTATGTAATTTTTTTTTAATTCTAATATCGAGGGCGATATTGTCATATTTTTTTAGATAAAAACACAGTACTTATTTCTTTTTTCACAGTACTTATTTCTTTTATAAAAAACTTATTATAAATCGTAAAATTTGTGAAAGAAAAGAAAAGCATTTTTTTTTCTGTAATTTTCCCAAATAAGAATTTAAAAAAAAAAAATCATGAGCATTTCTTCCCCTCCTATGCTTAAAAAATACATCTATTGAATATAATTGTGGAGGAAAAAAATCTTTCAAACATTTCTACAGAAAAGAAATTTTTTTTTTTGCTTAAATATTTTTTATTTTTCATTCTTCTAAAGTAAGAATCGAAAAATTTCGATCATTTCTTTCCCATCCGATGCGCGAAAAAGTTATTTTTTTAAATATTAATTTTAGAGAGAAAAAAATTCAAAAATTTTTGCAGCAAAGAAAACCAAAATTTTGCTTTATAAAAGGAAAGTTCTTTCTGCAAGAACTCTAACATTCTGCTACAATGTTGCTGTGATTCTGCCACGGGGTTTTTTAGTGTGGTTTACTCCAGGTTTAACTGAATTCACTTTTATCTATCTTGTTTTAAAATACCAACGGGTGTGAAAAAGAATGAAAAGTGTCTCCTAGAATATAATATTCTCTTACCTAAAAAGTCTGGTGTTGCTAAATTTCATTCCATTCCTTTATTTTAAATAAGCTTCTGAAATAAAGAAATCTTCACGAATGACTTTTTTTTACTCTATTGGTTGCTTGCTAAGTAATTAAGTTAACCTCAAAAAAAAAAAAAAGTACATTTTATATCATGTCTTTATTGTAATATATTTTAATTTACTCTTTTAAAGAAGAAAAGAGTCGGAATTTTTTATACGAATGCTTTAATTTTAAAGTAATTTTGAGGTATTTATTTTTTATAAGAAAATTTGTAATTTAGTGGTTATTTTAAAAATAACTCTAGCTATTTAAGCATAACTTTGTTGCCAGATGCTGTGCTTAATAAAACAGTAATGCTAAAAAATCTGTTTTACAAAGTACAAACTGGCAACTAAATGGTTTGCCGGGTCAGTTTTATTTTGTCCGCTCATTAATTCTCTCTCCTCATAATTTATTGCCATGAGTTATCCGAGCACGAATATTTTACGAGACAATTTGACGAAAACTCATTTTGAGACTTGTTATAGTTCAATATTTCTGAGCTATGTGTCGATGACATAACTTGTTTTTTTATTATTTATTTTTAATTTGAGGATTAAAATGAATCAATACAACTTATCCATGGGGAATAGCTTTATCTCCATTAGCATGTGTTTTTTAGAATCACCGTCCATATCTGGCAGGACCAAATTTTAATTGTGCGCCAAATTTCGTTACAACAATAACTATTGTTTTGTACCTTCACTTCTAGTTATCCTCTTAACTAATACCAATCAATGATAATGTTCTTCCTTTTTGAAAAACCTGCTGTGTGCATCGTTTCAAAGCTTTTTTTGTGGGGGGGATCTAAAGCAAAAAACTATGTGTCTTTCAGTATTTACTGGTTCCATGGGGATTCCAGTATTAATCTTGCATATGTGTACATACATATTAAATGAACGGGCTTTTAATTGAATTGCACACTGGATTATTTAGAAAAAGCCAAATGTTGTAAATCATTCCTTATTATAATAATGAATTTTAATGGAAAAAACAAATGATTTCACTTATTTTTTATTTATGCAATGATGTGTTGTTACGCGTGAGGAAATTGCTTTTCTGCATTGACTCACGTTTGAGAAATTTGTGCCACTTTTTAAAGAACCAAAGAATCATGTGTGCTTCAACTTGCATTTGGAGGGAGGTGGAAATGTGTGTGATAATTTTTATTATTCCCTCCCCCCCCCCTTTTTTTTCTTTACAACTAAATATCGAAATTATATCTTAACAAGGTTTGCTCTTCTCTTACTTAAATTGATTAAATAATACTAATTCAGGGTGCGTAGTAATTTTAAAAAGTGCTTATTTTTTCTTTACGTTTTTTAAAAGTCTTTAAAAGTGCTTAACTTTTTTTATCTTTTGAAAAGAGATTTTTCTTCGCCTTATCGATTGTCGTTCTGAGTCGCAAAAAATGTCTGAGTTTCGTACAGTTTTTGAAAATGTTTTTGAATTTTATTGATTTTATGTTTATAAATTGAGAACTTTAAGCAATAGATTTTTTTTTTTTTTTTTTACTGCACAGATCCTAATTATTATTTTTTTGGAAAGTGATTAAAAGTACTTTCTGAGTGCTTAAAAAGTACTTAAAGTGCTTATTTTCTGTTGAAAAGTCTGGCTACGCACTCTGTAATTGAGCTTTTTTTCTCTTTTGTGGTGCAGAACCTCTGACTAATGTACATTTCATAGATATATAGTTTCATAGCTGCCAACTCTACTGGATTTTGCCAGTTTCTACTGGTTTAATTAAAATTCTCTTGTTTTTTGTACATTTTAGAAAATTCTCTAAAATTGAATAAGTTTCCTGAAAAAAAAATCCCTATTGCAAAACTTTTTGTACAGATTATTGCATATATATTTAAATAAGTATTACTGATACATAATGAAGCCATCCTCATTTATAGAAATCAGTTCAAAGCTTTTTTTGGTCTAAAATATTCAGTTTATTCAGAACTCTTTTTCTAAATTAAATCTTTTAACTGTTTTTGATGAATTAACTATTTATAATCTTACACCTCTTATAATTTATATTCGAAATTAGGAATCAGGAATTAATGTGATGAAATTAGGAATTAATGTGAAATCATGTTTGGAAAATATTGCAGTTTATCTATTTGTTTACTATCTCTAAAATTCCCTATGTGTGAAATATTGAGTATGTTATGTAATAATTATTATAAAATTTTATTATTTCGTAAAATCTACAGGATTTTTTTCTTATCCATGTTGGCAGCTATGTATTTTGCACATAAAAAGGTTGGGTCAAAGTGTTGTAGTATCTTCATCATGTAACATATCTTAAGCATTCTTTAAATTTTACATTTATTATTTCAATAGTACTCTTTAAAAAGTCACCTCTCTCTGTTATCATTATATCTGATTCATGTGCCACTCTTCAGTCCTGAGAAAAGATCAATGGGCTGAAATCGATCCACCAAATAATATCTATTTCCAATTTTGTTTGCTTTCAATTTTTTAATAGAATTAAATTTTTGTTTTTTCTTCAAAAAAAAAAAACTAAACTATTACTTTCTGCCAATTTAATTTAAAAAAAATTATAAGATAATTATAGAAATATGATACAACTTAATGAAGTTAATGTGAAAAATAAGTTGATCTCAAATAAAAAAAATTGTGGCGTAATTCAGAGATTGGCGTCAAAAGATAGGTTAGCTGTTATTTTTGTTCTGTTTGCTGTAAAATAAAGAAAATATATATTTAAAAGAAATGTAATCAAGTCATTGATATAATATATGGGTCATTTTCGTCCATAAATTTCTGCTAAATTGGGCTAGGCCGTGTTCATTAGTCAACAAATAAGTTCAGTCTTTTTTTTTTTTTTTTTTTTTTTTAATAATTCCCCCCATGTTCATGTAAGAAGTTGGAATAAACTGGTGCAGAGAAGGAAAAAAAATTATTTGCTGTAACTGTGGTAACAGAGTGTGACAACTGAGGAAACCCCACAACTTTGTGACTCCCTATTATTCCATTTATAAAGAATCAATACAATTGCTGTTTCAAAAATAAATTCATACCATCCATGTCTTTAGCAAAATAATTGAGCAATGGAACAAATGATTGCCGAAATAAAATTCTAATGCATTAAAATGACTTTTTTTTCTTGCTATTGTAGCATAAAGAAATTGTCTATTATGTTTGGCAGAAGCCTATAAAATCTCTCATTTTATTGAAGAAAGACTTATAAAGAGTTTATATTTATTTCAAATATATTTATATCAATGGTATATAAGCACTATGGAAAATAGATGTTTTGAAATCTATTGTATGGCCACCTTAGACTTTGTTTATAGAATTTCCTTTATATGTTTTGTGTTACAGTAAACAATTCAATTGTCATTAAATCTTTATCTAATTTTAAAGTTCGATCTGTATTGGATTCTCTGCAGTTTCCTGGAGCTGAAGCTTTAACTTTTCTCTTGTTCCTGAGATCTTCTAGATTTTTAATCATCTTTTTTTTCTCTCCATTTTTTAAAATTTTTCGGGCTGAAAATAAAACAATGAAAGATTTCTCTGCTTTTAATTTATTAATGATTTACTAACACAGATAATTTATGCCTGATTAATATATTTTACTTAATTTAGAAAAAAAAAATTAGAGGTTATGCAGTATTTATTTTCTTTCTTGTATATAATAATTATGACATTCTATTATCTAAAATATAATTTTTTAAAATTAAAACATTTTTTTTGTTTCAATAATAAATATTCATTTTTGATTTGAAATTGATATCTGAAAGCGCTCATGAATAAATAGAGCTGGAGCATTGAGTCCTCTTATGGAATATTTTTATTACCTAAATTTCTGTCTTGGAGAAATGTTTTTTGAGAATTCTTAATATTAGGTGCATTTACCCAAATGCAGCACTTTCTATTATTGTATGTATGGCATTGGAATAACTTGAAATTGTCTAATAAAATCAGTAGGATATGTTACATTTTGTGATATTATTTGTTGTCGAAGTAATATAACTTGCATTGAGTGTCCATGTAATACTCTTTGTTATATCTTGACACTACTATGTTTAGTGAAAGAAAAGTTTTTTAATATTCTAATTATCCTCCACCTTTTTTTCTCAATTTTATGAATAAGAATGTATAAATTATAAAAAAAAATATTATTTGACAATTTCTTTGAAAATATGCAATTGAATTTCGAACCAGCAATTAACAACATGAAGGGAATTCTATAAAAGAATGCTGTTCTTTAATAGTCGTGCGATGAAAAAAAATTTTTGAACAAATATATAATTGGCATTTAAGAAATCATCAAGGTTTTTTTTTAAGGAGAAACAATCACTGAATACGGGATGAATTTATAACCGGTTAATAAAGAACTCTCCGGTGTGATTACCGGTGTATGAAAAGATTAGTCTTTATTTACAAATGAAAAGAGTGTTTCTTTAGCTTGTGTGATTTTATAGGGGCCAATTTGTCTTAAATTTTGCAGATATTTTCCTTTTGACTTAAGTAGAAATTCAGTTCATATTTTTATTTAAAAAAAAAACAACACATTTTTGTTTTTTGATGCCTATAATTTAAAAGAAGTTCATTATTTATTTACTTTTTTTTAAAAAAAAAAAAAAAATTTGTTTTCCAAGATGTCAGTTTTTACCAGCATGGGTCTCAACTTCTTTAAATGTTACCAGTTTTCCTTCATTTAATGAAACAATTTCAGAAAATTACCTAAACTGGGAAAAGTTAATACAAAAAAATCTCATCGAGAGATTTCTTTTTTGAAGAAAAAAAAACTTGTTTTTTAAAAATTCAGATAGTCAGTGGTATGTCGATAAGCAATATATATACATAATCTATTTTTTTTCTTTTAAATGTAATCATTTTTTGTTAAAGTTTAAATTCAATTTAAAGAAAAAAATTATCTCGAAATTTTGAATGTCGTCCAAAAATAAATTACAACTATAACTTATCAAAGTTATGAATTGAAGAGTATAATACTAAAACAAATGTTCAAATCTAGTTAATATCCATCAGAAACGGAACCGCCATTTTAAATTGAGTGTCATTTTGTTAAATCTACTGTTTTTATTTTTCGATTTTATGCTGACTGCTAAGTGCTTGTTAGCCACTTAGAGCCATTGTGATTTGAATAAAATGTCTCGCAATTTTAAAGATTGATTTTGGCCACTACGTGATTGTTTCTCTCTTTCATTCTATGCTACAATCGTGATTATTTTAAGAATAGCTATTTTATGGTCATTTCAACTAGAAATAATCTGTTGTCCAACTTTTTATGTACCCAGTATATGCAGCACAGACAAAATGCTGTATGCACTCATTAAGAATGCTGTTTTAAGTTGGAGTTGCTACTCCTATTTTAGGAAAGCACTGTAAAATCAAGCACCCATATTTTTTAAAATTAGTAACTGTAACCCATCATGTCTTGTCATAAATTATTTTTTGTTTTGATATGCCTTTTCATTTATATATTTGTGTGAAATGCTTGCTAAATATATAATATATAATTTTACATCTTGTAAATATTTGCAAGGTTCTTAACAAAGAAATTTCTTTAATCGATCTGTAAATTGTCGGTAGTAATCATTTACTTGTATATGTTAAATGTAAAATATTTGTTTTACCCCCCTGAATTTTAATTAATGATAGAATGTTTTTATTAAGTTGCATGTTTGTGTTTGTATACAGATTCCACTTCATTATTTAAAATTGACTATTTAAAGAATTATTGTATTTACTATTCCTTTTGATTGCATTTACTGAGTGCATATATATGTATACATACTCATACATATATATAATATGCATGCATGCTTTAATAATTGTCAATATATTTTGTTAATGTTTTAATCTAACCTCAGTATTTAGCATTAATTTTTTTTTTTTTTGTCTTACATGTCATTCTATTGGGTTGTAGATTATGTGTATTGTTTGGCACAGACATTGATGACTTAATTCCTCGAGCACTCGTATGTTTGGCCAGGAAGTCTTACTTGTCTTATTATATGACACTATTTATGAGTACTGTTAATAGGTACAAATCTTCTTTGCCCTATTATGTGACACTATTCATGAGTACTGTTATTAATAAAAAAACAAATTCCTTTTGTGTTGTATAATTTTATATGCATACTAATAATCAACTTTGAAAAACGTAGTTGTGAGCTCCGCTTCATTTTGACAGTTTCACTCGATTTAATAAAAGTTTTTTAAGGAACATTTTAATCTTCGCATTTTTTTAAAAAAGAATCTAATGATCAAAAATGAATGTGAGGATTATTCATTCCTTAAACGATATATATTTAAGAATATAATGAACGTGATAAAATTGCTATAGTTTATTTGAAATCTAAAATTTATAGGCACAATGAGAAAACAACTCGTACGAGTGACGTCATTTTTATTAAAATATTCAAAAGTTTTACATCCTTCATAAAGAGGAAAAGATTGCAAAAATAATTTAAGTCATTGATATCTGTCCTGTTATTTGTGTCTCTAATCAAACAATGGAATATTTCTGTTTTTCAAAACCCATCTAAAGACAATTAGTGAGTGTTATATGCTTTTATTTTCTGAAAATCCTCTCCCTCCAAAAAATACTTGTAACTACAATTAGCTGTAATTCCTTTATGAATATGGTAAATCATGAGTTCTTTATTTCAATAAAAATTTTAACATCTACACAAGTGTTTGGAAGATTAATATATACTTGTTTTTTTTTTTCTTCTCATTTTTCTAAAAAAAAAAAAAAAAGTGGAATTTTAATGAGTGGTGGATTTGATTTGTTGAATGTATTCACACAACTGTGCCATAGAATATTGTGTGTGTTTCAAAATATCATTGGTATATTTGTGGTTTAATATTTTTACTGTTTGAGATGTTCTAATAATTTATATGGCATGGATTGAAATAAAAAGTCCCATCCTTCATACATTTTCTTTTTAAAACTCTCCGCCCATTCATTCTTTTCATAACTCTTATTATCTAACAGGGTGAGTAGCGTTTTTAAAAAGTCCTTTAAGGTGCTTTTTTCATAGGGAGTTGCTTTATTTTTCCATTTTCCAAAATGAAATATATTTTCTTTACCCTATTTATTTTCGCCACGAATTATGCAATTGACATTGTTCTATTTAGCGTTTTCATAATTCATTCAACCCCAATCTATTTCAGTGGTCCGTAGCATACGAAAACTCCTTCCGTTTTTACGTGTTTGATGAAATGCTTATGGGTCCGCATGTGCGTACACTGAGCTGGATTCAGAGCGATTCTTCCATTCTCATGTGCAACTTTGCTGCATTACACAAGATATTATGAATTTCAGGATTTAGTTAGTTTTTTGAATTGATAATTTAAAAATACTTCTTATATATAAGGTAATATCCTTACACCAACATTTTGGGTTTTTGACTAATTGTCAAAAACTTGACCACTCTGCCAAATTATAATATTTTTAAAGTGCTTAAAATTTTTTTTTTTGAGTGCTTGAAAAATGCTTAAAAGGTGCTTACTTTTGGTTGAAAAATTTGGCTACGCGCCTTGTCGAAGCCCCAAATGTTTATATATTTTATTTTTTTTTAAAAAGCCCGCTTCTGGAGCTTCCCCTCTGCATGAATTAAAAAAAAAAAAAAAAGACTTGTGGGGGGGGGAGGTATTTTTTAATATTGAAAAAGAAGAAAAAGCTGCTCTTTAACCCCTTGCCAGTGTCACCCGAATGCAGTACAGCAACTACTATGTGCAGTTTGTGATAATCGAACTGATTCGTTTCTACTTTAGGTTACTTCATTCACTATTTTCCTAATAGATGGCATTAGTAGCCCTAGTTTTTTCACTGATTTCGACTTCGGTTGAAGGAGGGAAAATGTGAGTGTTGCTCAGATAAACAGACACTTGGATTGATTAACAAAGACAGAGTTTCTCGTTTAGTATCCGTCGATTAGATTCCGCCGATTCTTTTTTGGCTATGTCTGATTCAGACGCCGATGAAGTTGAATATTACATCGAAAGTAATGATGATAGTGATTTTTTTGTTGTGTAGCCATTAAAAACCATTTTCTTACTTTTGTAATGATATAAACTATTTTAAGAGGACACTATATCGCGTAAGAAAATTTTCGTCGCAAATACTCTTTCCCCTTCATTACTAATTTCAAGTGCAAAAAAAAGTGAATTCAGACAGACCGACAGTAGTCCATAAAGTTTCGAATACTGAAAAGAAAATTTTAAAATATACAAATGCAAATAAATTATAAGGTGGTAACTTAGACAATGGAGAAGAAGTCCTGAATTTCGGTATTGAACAGATTTTGTTATGAAATGCTATGGTTTAAACTATTTTTTCTCTCCAGAAATCATGGATTTTGGTAGTTAAAAAATCAAATTTTTAAATGAAATATACCCCCCCCCCCATTTCATGGTGTTCCGAATATCTGAATGTGTAATAAAATCTCCACCCAGTCATTTTTTATTGAAATATTAAATGTTTTATAATGTTCTTTAAAAAATGGCGCTCTTTCAAAAAAATGAAGAAAAAAAATTTCTAGAACGAATTATCTTTTCAACTTCTGTGATTTCAAAATTTTAGTCATTATTTTTTTTATTTTATCAATTTCAAAATCTAGCTGAAGCAAACCAGTCATTGGCGAATTTTTTTAATTCCAAAATGAGAACAGAAAAATGACTAATATTTCTTTTCTTTCCGATCAACAAGAAAAGTATCTTTAGACTATAATTCTGCAGAAAAGAGAAGAAAATTTATTTGCTTTTGTAATTTTTTTTAGCTGCTTTATTGCTTCAACTCTTGCTTCTCTGTTTTTTAAGTTTGAAATCAATAAGTATGAAGATGCAGAGTTTTGGTTATACCTTTCATTTCAATTAATGTTATTATAATGCTTTTTTTAATTTATCGTTGTTTTTGTCGGAGAAAATAGTAACGTCTTGAATTTGAAAATCTAAAATGTAGCAGATACTCTGTATATGCCTAAATATTAAAACTGCAAGCATATTAAACAAAATGATTTATTTACAAATGGTTGATATATGAATACATATGAATCAATTGTCTTCCAAATCACAAAGTACCAGATCTCTTTTTGAGAGTAAAATCATTCACGGAAAATGGCTCCCTGTATCTGCAAATTAAAAAAACAAAATTAATTTACACATCCGTTATTTTTGCCCTTTTTATTACATATATCGAGATATTAAATTTTGAATGAATTTAAAAATATTTGCAAAGATTAATCAATCAGAGTGATGTTTTCAACACTAATAATCAGATTAAACTGATATAATGATTATTAAAATCAAAATAAATAAAAGTTTTTTACTTCTTCTTTTTTTAAGTTTCAAATGGACGTATAACGCATCTCATAAGAAATAAAAACAAAAAGAAACTTAATCATGTTGGTCTTACTGATTCTTTAATGTAAAACATAATAATTGAATGTCGACATTAAATACACGAATAATTAATTTTATCATAATTATTAATTTCATTTTAGAAAGCAAATAAATCTTTATATTAACCTTGGCTTAATGTTGAAATTGCCTTATTCCACTTTAAGAAAATGTTTTTGCAATAACATTTTTTAACTAAAATAAATTCAAATCACGCTCGATTGAATGCATAATAAGTATAAAAACTATGCTATATTTTAGAGGAAAAGTAATGCAGGGTTGCCACAGGCGACTATTTGCTTCTATTTTCAGCTTTAGGCGACTTTTTTTGCCTGAAAAGGCTAAAAAAGCAACTATTTTCAGGAATAGGCGAATTTTTTTCGCATAAAATGAACGTTACTTTTCAGAACGTTAATAAAAGAAAGCAAACTTTTATACAATTATTTATGTCCAAAAATTTAAATTTCCATTAGATTTAATAAAATATACTTGTTATTTTTTCTTTCCGAGGGGCAGTTTTGTTATTTTTAATTGTTTTTTTTCCTTCTATTAACATTAATATTTTATTGTAATTCGACTCTTATTTAGGTACCTATTTTCTAAGATGTATACCTTTTTATATTTGTACAAAACTTTTTTTGTACAAATATAAAAAGGTATACATTTAGAATTTGAGCATAGATAGGACTGGGCGATAAATCGATGTATCGCGAAATATCGATTTAACGCATATATCGGTAGGCCGATGTAGTGACTTTCGTTTTAGGCGATGCATCAGAAATTTGATTTAAACAGCCGGAATACTACAATCGCGGTTTAACTATTGAATATGCAAGTATCCTTGACTAGTCTAGCGCTGTTACCGCACTGACGAAGACAATTTTAATTTCGTCTTGATGTAGATATAGCGTTTTGCTATAAAGATGATGTTAGTTTCGTGATGTTGAATGACGAAGAGCGAATTGAATCTCAGTTTCGTGCGAGGATCAGCGTTGTTATGTAGAACGCAATGCACAGTTTCTTTATGTTCATTTTTGTCTTTTAGATTTGACGTTTTTTGAAGATTATATTCAATGGGACTCAAGTCATTTTGCAATTGTTTTGCATTTTTTTTTTTTTTTTGTCAGAAATAATTGTCAGGTTCTTTGTAAATTATTTTCAGTCAGACTAACCATCAGATATATACCATTTTTTTTTTCTGTCTGGGTTTAATGATTCTTGTCAATTATTTTTACGGTTACTTTGCGATTGCTGCACAATCGCTGTTATCTTAAATTTTCGTTCTGATCAATAGATCAATGAAACGAAAATAAAAAAAGATTTTCATTGATTTTTTTCCATTATTGTTTTTCATTTTAACCGCTACAATTTAATAGGGGTAATTCGTATTTAACTTAGTTATAAAAAGTTCGTTTTTTTTAAATCTATTAAATGTAGGTAAGTATAATAATTTAATTATTGTTAAACCAATAAATGTCCAATCGTTTTTAACTAAAAAAAAATTACAACAAAGCTTACATTTATTTAGTTTGCTTTTATTTTTGAGAAAATTAAAACAAAGTTTAAAAAATTTGGCTATTAGTTAAGAAAAGAAGAAAAAAAAACAAATAATTTTTTTTCATTAAATAAAGAGTTTAGTAATGTTTCGTCGCTTTTTTAATAATTTGACATTAGTACTTAATTTTTTTTTAATTAAAATTCTTTCAATATTTGTCTGTTTTATAATTTGTTAGATAGTCAGTATCATTTTTAAACAAATAAATCTTTAGTCGATTT
Source organism: Parasteatoda tepidariorum (assembly GCF_982258835.1). Taxonomy (NCBI): domain Eukaryota; kingdom Metazoa; phylum Arthropoda; class Arachnida; order Araneae; family Theridiidae; genus Parasteatoda; species Parasteatoda tepidariorum. Next base: position 114,638,548 of record NC_141760.1, read on the forward strand.
TATTTTCAAAGAAAATAATAATAAATAAGTATTTCTTAAGTACAGAATTTGACTATTAGTTAATACTACCATTTATTATTTTAAATAAAAAAGGGTCTAATGATACTTCAAAAGCATGGTTTGTTTTCCACTTTCGTTTTTTTTTATTTTTCTTTTAATTTTCATTGCATGTATGTAAAATATTTTGTTACTGTACTGTTATTTTTAAAACAATAAATCTTAAATTATTTTTAATTCAAGAAAAATTAAATAAAGCTTGGGGTCATAGTAGAATATGTTTAGAATTAATATTTTCTTTCGTAATAGATTTATTCCTTTTTATTAATTTTTGATTGATTGAAAGATTTCCCATAGGTAATTTTTGAACATATGCTAAATCGCGATACATCACTTTAACGCGATGTCTAACTGACGATGTATCACAATTTAAAATTTCTGACATCACCCAGTCCTAGTCATACTATTTTTCAATTAAGCTATAATTTTAGTTATTTGGCTACTATTTTTGATAGATTTTAATTCCTGTTCAGGCAACTATTTTCATTGTTTTAGGCAACTATTTTCGTGCTTGAGGTTACTAAAAGCAACTATTTTGGTTCATTTTTTACTGTGGCAACCCTGTAGTGTCGTATCTGTGAATTTGATAATTTTTATCAAGATTTTATTTTTAATCAGCGTATTCACCCTCTTTAGTAACAACCTTTCAATACCGTATTGAAAATGGATTAAAAAAAATTTAAAAAATTGGGTTTTATGACTAACGGATGTTTAATGCGCTGAATCGACATTACTTTCCGGTCCTCGAAATATATATGTTACTAAAATTAATTCCAAGAATAACGACCTTAAATGTACGACGTGTTTCGTCTATAGAATATACAATTACGAGGAATTGTCATTTTGACCTTAGAATGTAAAGTTAAAACTTTATAACTAGACGACAAGATTGGTTGTTCAGAAATAGGGCGGATTTTCCTCCCAATTTCGTTGAAAAGTGTTACTCATTCTTAGCATAAAGATACTTTACATTTTCAAGCAACTTATAACGCTTCTCAACAATTTAAGTGATTTGCCCCCTCAATCAGGTTTCTCCTTGTGTCAATTTATTACTTCGGGAAATTTAATTTGAAAAGAAGCTAAGTGGGTAAAGTATTTATGAAAAATATTTATGAGGGAAGATTTAAAAGTTTTAGGCAAAGTGTTCGAGATTACGAAGAGTGTTCGCATGTCAACTAACAGTAGAATCCCTGTTTTCTAACAAAGTTACGACCAATTGGTAGCAGTCTGTGAATGAGATAAATGATAATTTTCAAACTACAGTCAAATCCCGATATAGTGAACGAAATGCTAGCTCCCGTGCCTTGCTATGCACTTATAATATTATTTTTTGGATAAAATTGGATATTATGAACTTTTTTGTCTTCAACTGATTTTATTTCTTCATTTTTTAGTTTCCCATTCCTAAATAAAGGGCATTCCTAAATTTTTTTGTACACAAGACGAAGAGTTATGACAAATAAAAGTTAACTCATTTTTTTGTTACTACATATTGTTTTTTAATCATTTTTGTATTTCTTTTTATGGGTCATTGAATTAAAGAATGTGTAATAAAAGGGAACAGTTCGGAAAAAGTATTAGTTAAAATAGTTTGCATTAAGGATATACAGAACTCTCGGTTATAGCGAACCGAAATTTCGTTCCCTTGAAGGTTCACTGTATTTTGAAGCTGCTTGTTGCGTTTAACTTAGGAACAAAGCACATAAAACAAATGTTAGGAGGAATTTTCAACCTTAAATATTGATAGTATAATTTTATGAGTGTCTAAATGGTATGACTGTATAAATGTACTTTTATTCCGTAGCAACAATGCTGAACACTGATTTTGAACTTCGAAGACTTTCAAGAACTTGAAACGATCCCTAACTTTTAATAGTCAAAAACAGTTAACTGAGCAGATCTGGCATTGAAAATTACTATGGTGTGTAAAATATAGTAATTGTTGCTCAGTATTTTAGTTTTTTTTTTTTTTTTGAGAGTTGGAATGATCCGTGATAATGAAAAATCAATTTCACACATGAAATTATTTTGATAGCTTTACTTCATTTCAACTAACTAAGGTTAGTTTTTACCCAGAAAAATGTCGAAACAATTAAGACAGTACAAGTTTTTAGAAGAAATAATATTAATTATAAGAATTATAATTCTTATATATTCTTATAATAATAATTATAAGAATAATTAGGAGAATTATAAAAAGAATAATAATTAGAAGAAATATGTTTGCGGAAAATGTACAATAGAAACACCCTATATATGTACAGGATGCGTTGTGCAATGAATTAAAAATTGTTATTTTTTGTGTTTATAATACATAACAATTGGCACTATACAATTTTGCTTAATTATAATAAAGTTTTGTTTTGTTTATTTCCTTCCTAACATCCATATTTCATGCATTCAATCAAGAATCCGGCCATTTGACCGGCTATGGTAGAATACATTAAGTGTTTGTATGTTTTAGTGTTAAAAACGTAAATTTTGTGGCATTCCTCCAGTGTTGAGCAGATTATTTTAAAATGACTCACCTTATCGCCTGCGATCCAGCGAAATTCAGATCTTTTGCGAAGTCTGCATTGGAAAAGCCTGGAAAATCATCCAAAAAGTCTGCTCCACCCTCAAAGCTTTCAGCTGCATCAAAATCTGTGAGTGAAGTGCCCGGGGATAGTTTGTGTCCTCCAAAAGAGGTAGGATTGAGTCCGAAATTAGAAGAAAATCCATACGGTGACTGTCCGAAGCTGGAGGGTGCAAACGATGATCCCGAGCTTTGATAGATGTTCCGTTGAGGATAGGATGCTGCGAAGTTTGCTGAAGACGCCATTGGTAAATTACCGTAGTTTGATAATTGGGATCGAAGACTCGAACTGTAAGGACCGAAATTCATTAAGTTGGGATTTCCAAAAGATCCTTGACCAGTTAGGGATCCGAAAGACTGTTGTGGCGAGAAGTAGGAAGGGGAGTTATGGGAAGCAGAAGGGGTCAGTAGAGAGTAACCAGCAATTCTCGGCATGAAACGTTGTAAAAAAGCCGGCAACTGACCAGAGACAGACGAGCCTATCTGTATTAACACCAGTATTTTGTTTATCGTCTTCATAGTGGTGGCTTTAATATCTGGATCTATAAATAGAAACAAAATGAGTGAGCAAAGAAATGAGAGTAAAACAATAAGTTGTGTGTACACAAGTTCCCTTTTCTGTAAGGATGTGTGTAGACTGATCGTAAATATACGGTTCCCAGTAAAACATAGAAGACAAGCATCACTGGCTGCAGTCAGTATTCGGGCCGGTGACCACTTGGATCAGCCTACGTAGGGACCGAGAATGCTCGGTATCAGCCCTCGTTAAACTTATCTACAGTAAAGTGCTCGACCTCGCTCTCAGGTCGTCGAGCTACCGAAGCGGAAGAGCCATCCTCTCTGCAGATGATCGAAATTTGTGATGGCATGTCTGTTGATCATCGTCTGGGATGTTTTCCATACCGTCGCCAATAGCCACCGTGCAAGCCGCGATGGCTCAGGGGATAGAGCGTTCGCCTTTCAATGAGGTGCACTGGAGTTCGATCACGGCGATAGCTGGTTGACACGAATTCCGCATCCCGCTTGCACCGACCACAGTGCTGACGTGGAATATCCTCAGTGGTTGACGGATCATGGGTTAGAGTCCCCTTGCCGTCAGGCTAACCGTGGGAGGTTCTCGTGGTCTTCCTCTCCACGCAACGCAAATGCGGGTTAGTTCCATCAAAAAGTATTTTACGAAGGCAAATTTCTGCCAATACTTGATCCAGGAGTTTCCTTGTCTTCTGGATTGGGTTCAAAATGACAAGGCTACGTAGTTGAACATGAGTAGTCATACAACCAAAAATTGGGTCGGCTGTTCAACGACGGTTATAAAATTATAAAAGAAAAATAGTCCATCGTGCAGCTCCAGTGCGACGTTAATGAAGTACCTACTTACCTGTCATGATTTGAAAAAAAAAAATCTTTTTTTCAACGTTAATTCCAACGTTAACAAAATATTATACGTTTACTGTAGTTTTTTGTCAGTAGGTTGATCGGAACGAAATAAATCATTACCTGGATTTGAAAAATTATCAAAAAATCCCCTAGGGAAATTAATACAAATTTTGTAACTCAATAAAATAGAAGTGATTTAATGTTTTTTATTTTAAGTTTCTATTTAAGGATAACTGTGACTCATACGTTAATTCTTATAACTATTACTGAACAATTCGTGCAGCATTATTTGCTATAAATCGTTCCATTATATCTGTGGGAATTTTTATTTTATTTTAAATAATATATAAAATGTTTGACAGAATAATGAAAAATAAGTAACGATAAATAAGATTTGTAAACAAGATTAACCAAAATTAATTTTTTTCAAAAAGGAAAAGAAATAGAAATTCTCACCTAATATATGTAAATGAAGTTTGAATTTGAGAACTTAGTCGCTTGAACTACGATCAAATCATAATTTTTTTTCTCTTTTTTAAAAATTTTTTTTGTGCACAGTAAAGAAAATGCAACCTCTACTGTGAACTGCCATCGAACTGCTTTTTAACTAATTCATACCCATTTTAAATCCCATTTTAGCGAAATCCGAAATAGCGAAAATTTTAATGTAACGAATATTTTCCGAATCTCCACATAAACAATGACTATCGATATTATGAAATTCGCAATCCGATTTATCGATGGTGAAAATAAGCAACAATTCTCATTTTTGTTTTCTCTTCTCATTATCAAAACATTTTCCATTCTTCAAAATGATCTCAGAATCTAAATATTTTTGCAGCTCCAAAAAAAAAAGTTTTAGAACGGGACACAACCCTGAAACCATTCATGTTTGAAGAAGTAAAAATACATCTGGATTTCCAATTCACTTGTTTGAAAATGTGCATAACTTTGGAGAAGTTAGTAATTTCTACTGGTTCTAAATCATTTGTACGGGGAAAAAAATTACGTCATTTCTGATGAGTAAGTGATAATAAATCCATTGTTTCATTTTAATTTAAATGTTTTTGTGAGCTTTTAAAATATTGAATTGGTATTTTTTACACAAGTAGATCAAAAACTGTAATTGGGTATAATATAAAAAAAACACAACTACTTCCACTTAGTAGGAATAACATTTACCATGACGCAATGCTAAATTCTATGCCACTATCCACCTAAATCAATTATTATTCAAAAATCGAATATCAATTACTTTTCTTTATAATGCAATAAAATCTGGCGAGCAGCTATTTAAACGATCAAACACTTCGTTTGTTTATTTGTGGCTTGAAGTTAGGCTCGCAGAAAATGCCGTTCATGGGTTAAATTTAGTAGGAATAACACAACCTGTGACGTAGGCTATAGTATTCCCAATTAAATGCAATATTCATTATTTTTTTAAGCGAAAAATTCCAATGTAACAAAATTAATTTGGTTAATCTTGAAATTCGTATTATCGGTATAAGGGATGTTCGTTATTGCGTAGCGATTGCTTCGGTGCCTAGGAGTTCGCTAAAACGGGATTCGAATGTGATGGTTTTGTGCATTGCTCCGCATTTTATTAATATTTTACAGCAAATACTGTAGCAACCCTATCAAAAGGTGAGAATAATAATAATAATCAACGTATATGCTGTCTGCCATTGCCATATTCTATCGTTGCACCACATCAAAGCTGTATTCCCCCCCCCCCCCCTAAAGAGAGAGAATGTTCTGAATAGACATAAACCACGGAACGACAGAAAAATACAATATACAGTTCCTGGCCAAATTATTAGATTCTATGTAAAATCTTAATTATCGAGTGATACTATACAGCTTTATTGTTTTCACGCGGTTTGCACTTGCTCACGTTAGTGTATCAATTGGTAAACATTGTAATACAATACGTTTAAAAATAAATACAAATAGAAAGTATATAAAAAATCTCCTGAATAAGAACCCATCACATGTATGTTTAATTATAAAGGTATAGCCTATAAACTTGTGCAATACATATCGTTATTGAAACACTGCAGTACGTCTCATAATTTGATCTAATTATTATAATATACTAATATAATGCTGGATATAATAAATATTCTATACTAGGAGGCTTCGCCCTCTGCTCGCTGGCGCTCACCAACCCCCGGAACTGCTTTCGCAGTTCATTTTGGATTGCTTCGCAATCCATCAATGCTCGCTTTGCTCGCTCATTGGATACGTTCTTAACGTCTAGTTTTTGTATACTTTTTTGAATACTGAAGTTCTGAAAACTTTTCATTGTAGAAAATTCTAAACCTGTACATTTCAATATTAATTTGAAATTGCAAACAGTTCACATATTTTTCTTAATCACATTATTCTAAATTTCAGTTGTTGAGAAAAGTAACTGTTGTAAGTTTTGTTTTAAAGTCTTTCCCATCAAAGTGTTAAAGCCATGTGTTGTAAAACAATATGAAATAGTAGTCTGAATAGTAGAGAGAGAGGGGGGGGGGAGAGAATTTCTTTAAAAACACAATTGTTAACTTGGGCATTTGGCGATACAACACTTTTAGAATTGAAGGATTTGTTACGTCAAGCGCTCAGGTATCATAATTTTGATCTAGTTGCGCTTCTATGTCATTTTGATTTATGTTGCTAAGTTAACTTTCAAAAAATTCTATGGCTGGCAACAGCATTTTTATTTTTTAAGTTGTTTATTTTTATTTCTTTTAGAATTCGTTATTTTTTTAGCGAAATGTTTTTTAACCTAACAGAATTCTTTGCCGACTGATATATGAAGAAAATAAAGTAAATATTTAACTGTTGTGAAAAGAATCTTATTTAGTTGTACAAAGTACTTCAGCCAAAATTTGGGAGCCACGTAGGAGAATTATATATATTAGATCAGAAACACATCATTAAAAGGCAGAATGCTTTGGTGTTTTCAAAAGAAAGCAAATGTTGCCACCGGCGGAAAAGAAATACAGCCAAAATTTGGGAGCCACGTAAGAGAATTATATATAATAGATTTATCTAATATATCGTCTAATTTATCCAATAGTCGAATTTATATTATATATCACCTATGATACACCAAGTGCAAACAGTCACATAAAAAACAATAAAGCTGTATAGAGTATCACCTCATAATTAAGATTTTACACAAAATCTTAGAGTGCTTCTGATAATTTAGTCAGGGACTGTAGTTCGATTTCTCAATTTGAAATTTCTCAAGTTTCGAGGATAAAACTTTTTCCCCCCGGAAGAATTCGAAATGAATATGCAAATCACGAAAGTTTTAGTAAAAACAGAAAGGGAAAATCGAATTTTGATAAATTGACGGATTAAACGGGTATAAAAACAGTTTTCAATCATAGATTTTTTCTGAAAGAGTAAAATAATATTATAGAACCTTTATTTTTCATTAGCATAGATTTAATTTTATGCAACTTTAAATGACATTTATATTTTATGATATAACTTATGATGTTAACAACTAACGCTGACAGATTTAAATGTAATTGTTTAAATTGAGAATTTAAGATTGAATAATGCACTTCCTATTATTCGATTCTTTGAATAGAGTTGGCTGGCACCAATGGTATTCCTTTAAGCGGGATTAACTGTATTATTCTTTTACTACTATAATAGCTACTGAACATTTTGCGTAATATTAGTTGTTATAAATTTTTGCATAACGTTTTTGTGGGCACGAATAAATAAATAAGTAAATAAATAAATAAATAAATAAATAAAAGCTCCTACCTTTTAATGTTCTGAGCAGAGCGAAAGAGTGTACACCTATAAGAGTCGGATGCTTTAATGAAAGATACGATCATCGACGACAAGTTCTGTTTGAGTGAGCATCCTCTCATAACAAACTATATATATATATATATATAGAGCGCACAGTCTCTTGGACCCCGATTTAGGACAACGGCTTTCTTCTGCCCACTACTCTTCATCTAAAATGCTTTCTTTCTCGAACTTTCTCCGAATGCATATAAATATTTTTTTCTTTCTTTTCGTGGGTTTTAGTTTCTAATTTATCAGTGCGTGGTTTTGATGTATTTATAAATTTCCACAAATGAGTAAGCATCGCGTTTTTTAATAAAAGTCAAATGAAAAACAACAGGATATTATAGTGCGGCGGTTCTCGATTCTTTTTCGGTTATCAAAAAAAGAGGAATCACAAGGAGAAATTTTAAAAGTCTCTCTTTATTCATTTTATTTTAATTTTATAACCGTCGTTGAACAGCCGAACCAATTTTTTTGGGTTTCCGACTACTAATGCACAACTGCGTACGTTTGTCATTTTGAACCAATCCAGAAGACAAGGGAACTCCTGGATCGAGTATTGGGAGAAATTTGATTTCGTGGAGGACTTTTTGATGGAACTAACCCGCATTTGCGTTACTTGGAGAGGGAGACCACCGGAACCTCCCACGGTTAGCCTGACGCAAAGGGGACTCTAACCCATGATCCGTCAACTACTGAGGATATTTGAAGGACATATAATTATGTGTCTACCGCCGTTATAGAGAATCGCTGACGAAGTTTCAATCGTTAATAAAATACTTTTTATTAATCCACTCAAGTTCAAATACATTTTGTTGAGCTTGTAGTCTATGGCACTTGATGTTAATGCAGTCTTTTTCAACTATTGATTCATTGATTAAATAAGGATGAGCGATAAACGAAATGGAATTTTCTGATGGGTTAAGTGTTAGTCATTGTTTTAAATTTTACTATAAGCTATTCAATTTTTCACATATTTTGAAAATAACATCAGTAATAATTTCTAACTCTATTTGAACAAATAAATAGTTTATTGCGCACATTTAAATCTATCTATATTATATAAAACGTACGTACGTATGTATGTATGTATCAATAAAACCGATGATATTTCTTTTCTCGCGCTGGCAACAGTTTTCATTTTTAATTGATTGGATTCGGCGCGCAAGAGCACGTAGCAGAGCCGTTTTTAAGGATGGGCCCAGTGGGCCCTGGCCCAGGGCCCCGAGTTCTGATGGGGCCCCCTAAAAGACTAAAATCTCATTGCATTAATTGTTTTTTTTTTTTTTTTTTAATTCTAACTCATTTATTATAACTAAAGAGGGCCCCCAGATCCCACTTTTTTTCTTCTTTTACGTAGTCAGATGCTTTTCAAAATCTAACCGAAGTGTTTACAAATATAAAATAATTGTTACTCTTCACTTTTCTAACCAAAAGAGCAATAAAACGCTCTTTCCACAGATGAAAATATCCCCACTTTCGTAACTACCACCCACAGAGTTGTCAAATAGCCTCCTCACTTTACACTGTGAGAAAATGTTTTTAGCTTCTTTATATTGCCTTGGGACTCTTTTTTCCTAACTTCGGAAATATCAGATATCCACAGAAACACCCTTTTGTCTGATTTCTGGTCATAAATTTCTAGGAAGAAAACATTTCAAGGGCTGTAAATAGGGGGAGGGTCTTGCTAGAATCTGTCTTGAGATTTCCATTAGTGCCCTTAAATTGGGCCTCGCTTAATTCGAATTTTTCTCTCTTACAAAATTTAGTTATTTTTTCTAATTTATTATAAAAGCTTTTTTTCCCCTGTAATCATCCTAAATGATTCCACTAGCCTAATTGTTTAATTTATTTAATTATTGTGGTTGATTTTATTTTGTTATTTTTCAAATCAATCGTAAGAGAATCTGTGAACTAGGCATATATAGATCAAATTTTCGTAGGATATTAAGAAGACAAATCTTTCACGTTGGAGGTAAGCAAATGTTTTTATTAAATCAATTTTGGTTGTGGTTAGGGAAAACGTGAAAAGTTTGCGCAATTTTTTGTATATACATTGTGATTTTTTTTATTTTTATTTTATTTAAATTTCGGGACACTATTCAATTCCCTCTTTGACTGGCCTGTCTGCCAAAACACTTGATTTGGTCTGTTCTGGATGAAACTGAGATAACAAATGTAATTTTATTTTAATTTTACTTACTGCTAATAGACAGAAGCAACATATGATTTTGTTTAATAGAGCATTGAAATCAAATGATCATCAGCTAAGAAAATTTTTAAATATGAGAAAAAAATTGTTTAAAACTCCCGTATGACCAAATTTTCCGTGTTTCCCCTAAATATGAAATATGTTTAATTTGTAATATTATTTTTTGCACACAAAATTAATTTATTCTGTTAGCTTATGATTTTATTGTTTATTGATCATATTTGTTTCCATTTTTAACTCTTTGATTTTTGTTATTATGTGTTTAAAGTTAATAAGGTTTCTTAATTTTTTAATTAATAAGGCTTTTAAATTTCCAAATCAAAGTTGAAACAAATTCTTAAAATTGTAAATCGAAACTATATATGAAATTTTGACATCTTTGCTTTTATTTTAAACTTTTGCATTTAATTTAATGAAATAAAAATAAATTAAAAAAATGAAAAAATATAAATAAGTGACTGAATAAAATAAAAAACTTCGTTGTCATTTCATCTTCTAAGCAATTTGAGTATTAATAAATTATTTAAATATAAGTAAATTTTTAGTTTAAAAAGTAAAAAGATTTTTTTGATTTGTTTAAAAGGTAATTATGCTCCATCATGAGACTATTTAATTTCTGTTCCTAATGATCAGAATTATTTTTTATTTTACTTTATTGTAAAAATGATATATTTAATACTTTCATGTGATATGCTACAGTTTTAAATACCTAAAAGATGACTGAAATTGTCAATTCAAAAAACAATTAATACTTTTGAACATGAATTTAAATGACTTCATATGTTTTGTTTGGCTATCTCATTTTATATTATCGCAGTATTTAGAGCAGACAGTTGCTTGTGGGTGTGGATGATATAAGTAAAAGGAGCATGCAAAAAAAAAATTCAGTTAATGCCCAATATTATATTTTTAAACTTCTCGCAAAAATGTAGTAAGAACGACGCTGACGTGAAATATCCTGAATGGTAGGCGGATCATGGATTAGAGTACCCTTGCTATCAGACTAACCGTGGAAGGATTTCGTGGTTTTCCTCTCCATGTAACTCAAATGCGGGCTAGTTCCTCCACGAAGACAAAAATTTCTTCCAATACTTGATCCTGGAGTTCTCTTGTCTGCTGGATAGGGTTCAAAATTACAAGGCTACGGAGTTGAACATTAGTAGTAGTAAACTCGAAATTGGGTGGACTACTGAATGACTGTTATAAAACAAACTAATAATTTGGCCACGATAGCTTGGTTGATGGTAGGGCTATGGACTCTTGTTCGTGAGAATGGGAGTTTGAATTGAGCCGGCCGAATAATACCCAAGTATAAAATGGTGAATGTTAAATCTGTCGGGGTCATTAACTCCTCCAAGTTCTCATAACTATTCAATACCTCTGGGTACTGATCCAGGAGTTTCCTTGTCTTCTGGATTGGTTTTAAAATTTCAAGACTACGTAATTAAACATTAGCTCAAAATTTAGTCAGTTTTTCAATGGTGATTATAAAAAACATAATAATTAAACTGTATTTTCTTGTACTCTTTTTAATTCCTTGCATATTTTCTACACACCTTCATAATTTGATGCTTCTAAGTCTTACAGATTTTGAGCTGCGAAGCAAAATGTATGTCTTACAGGAAATTGATTTTGATGATGTGATAAAAGATTCGCCTCTCAAAAAGTGCGAAAAGTATTGTTACCTTAAATTTTCGATAAAAAATAATGTATATAAGCTTTTATAATTAATTTAAATGTTTTTTTACTCTTAAAATAAAATAATTTTTAAAAATTATTCAAAATTACATCTTTTTCTCTAAATTTACTCATAAATGCCTATAAACATAAAAACGGCTCTGTTTATATGTTCTTTACTCTTAAAATAAAATAATTTTTAAAAATTATTTTAATTTTTTCTCTAAATTTACTCATAAAGGGCCCCCAGAAAATGACAGGCCCAGGGCCCCTATGAACATAAAAACGGCTCTGGCACGTAGTGAGCAACCAGATAACAATAACCAGAGTGAGCATTATCAGGTTGTTCAATTCAGATTCATGCACTAAAAACATGACACTATTTAATTTAAACTCAATTAGGAATTAATTAATTAATTGAAGTGAGAATGCTTTAAAAGGCCGCTGTTGAATTGATATTTTTCTACTGGGAGCTACCTAAACGTCTAAAAAACGTTTAAGTGTTTGTATTGAATTTTTTTATATTTCGCGTTTATTTATGCATTGAATTTTCACGCTTTAAAATGCAGAATATTAGTGAAGCAATATTTGATAATTTATTTTGCTTATATGTTTCTTATTTAGCTAAGGTTTTGATTTTTTCACCATGTACAATCTAAATAGCTAATATACTTTTCTAAAAGCCAATAAGAACATTGGTAGAATTCATTTACATAAGTACAATACTATGTCTTTGATGATAAAATACTATGTCTTTGATGATAATATATTATGTCTTTGTGCTAGAACATTGTGTTCATTGGCGAGCGAGCGCAGCGAGCCATGGTTCACGGCGTGAACCACATAGGATTGCGTAGCAATTCTCGGGGGTTAGCGAGCAGGGGGTGAAGCCTCCTAGTTATTTTATATTCGCTGTGTCTGATAAATTCAATAATTATGTGGTAGCACGTGTGGTCCACGTCACCAAATGTATACTTTTATTGTTGTCTGATACCATGCTCCGTTTTTCCCCCTTCCAATTCCTACTATTAGTTCACAATCTCCCTATACATATTTATATATTCTGTTCAAAATTTCGAACCACTCAAGTTCAAATACATTTTTTTATGGTACTGGGTGTTAATACAGTTTTTCTCAAATATTAATTCATTCATTAAATGTAATGAATTAATTTTACTTTTATGTAGGAAAAAAGTTTGTAATTATTTAATAAAAAGTAACTAAATTAAATTTTTCTTTATAAGTAGGAATTGACTTTAATTTTTTTTTTAATGTTAATATTTCTTGTTATTTAAATTTTACCGTTTTAAAAACGTTTTTGAAACAATGCTCAATGACTGAATTGTCCTTATCAAAGTATTTGGAAATACGGCAAGGGAGAAATCGCTCTGGAGGTCAGGGCAAGCACTGGAAAAGCGTAGATTTTGCAAGGAAATCAACTCCATTGAAATGTCATCAAGTTATTCGACGATTATTCCTCTCTTCTATATCCAGGTCAAAATTTTGGATGGTTTTCCATTGATGGACCAACATAATTTTGATGGTAGCCATCATTAATTCCATCATGAACCATTATGTTTTTTTGATAAGGAATTAGGATGGAATTTGGACGATTTATGATGGGCCAACATAAGAATATCATCTTGTTTTGATGGTTTCAAGTTGAACCATCAGAAATTTCCATCATAGTATCTTGGAAATCAAATGGTGTAACGATCATGAACCACCATCCTCCCAATGTAGGAATTCAAGCTGATTTTTGATGGGCCAACATAAGAAAATAAGCAAATAATTTTGATGATATGTTTCTGCTGAACCAACAAGAATTCCCATTAAACCACCATGGAAATATATTGTTGGAACCATCACGGATTGTTGGTCCGTGAGAATAAAATTTTTCTTGATGGTCAACCATCATAGTATTAAAGTAGAATTTTTCATCATGGAATGATGGAAGTTTGTTGGAATATCAAACACCTTGAACGCAGAATGGAAAATGTTGGATGATGGTGACCATCAAATGATTTTGGAGTATCATGGATCGCACTAAAACCAACATAAACCATCAAAATGTTTTGATGGGACTATCAAGAATTTTGACTTGAGTAAACAGTTAAAATCCTTAAACATTTTACCAGTGGCTCTCATTAGTTTTTCTTGTCATCAATGACATTTTTTTTATATGAATTCCGCATCCGGCTTGCCACCACAGTTCTGACGTAGAATATTTTCAGTGGTAGACGGATCATGGATTAGATTCCCCTTCCCGTAAGGCTAACTGTGGGAATTTTTCGTGGTTTTCCTCTCTATGTAACGCAAATGCGGGTTAGTCCCAACAAAAAGTCCTCTACGAAAGCAAAATTTCTCGCAATGTTTGATACTGGATAATATAAAATAAAAAAATAATATAAATCCTATATAATATAAATCCTAAAATAATATAAAATAATAAAATATAGCCCACTGATTTTAGTGCTATCAAAATTTATGACCAGAATTACGTAAATCACCGTCACTTTTGAGCTGCTGCGAATATTACATTATCATCTAACAATATTCTATACATTTATTTTCACACTTAGAAATAAACACCACACAGTTGGCCTTCTGATAAAAATAAACATATAATAGATCCAAATTTAGATAGAGATATGGATCCAAAGTTTTCTTTATGAATAATTATGTCATAGATTGTTCAATAGTCTTTTTTTATTATCGTTGTTTTGAATCTTGTGTTGAGGTGCGTGTGTGTAGGTAGGCGCGCGCGCACTTTCTACTCTATTTATTTTAGGTCACGGTTATAGTGTGTGTGTAAAAAAGAATGCAGGCTGTTGACCGACACCTTTTAACAAAATTTATTTTATCTTGGATGATGACACTAGGAGATTCATTAACATTTTTCTTTACTTCTTATAAAACTGACTTCTTCCTTTAATGGCGCTCTTAATCGATGCTGCTTACCGTTCCGATTCTCAATCCTCCCCCCTCCCCACCCCGACACACGAAATGACTGGGATCCAATATTGACAATTATAAAGAAAATGAAGAAAGGGAAATATGAAAAAAGGGAAAAAGAAAAATAATTATAGAAATAACAAAAATCGGGAAAAAAATCCCGAAAAAAATTGAAAAAAATTCATAAAATGCGGAAAATAAAAGATCTAATCTTTTTATCAGCTCACACGGCTATATTGATACAATATTAGAAAGCATTCCTTTTTGCGGGTATAATCGTGTGAGCTGATAAAAAGATTATATCTTTCATTTTCCAGATTTTTATTAATTTTTTCCCCTTTTTTCGGTATTTTCCCGGATTTTCTAAATATCGCATATAAACTCATTTAACATAAAAGTATTGAATATGTAGTGATGTTTATTTATCCAAAAAACAAGCAGATAAATTCTTTCAAAGTTTGATAAAAAACAAACACAAAAAATATACCCTTTAATAATAGGATACCCTATTAATGTTATTAAGTTCTATTTAAAATCATTGAGTTAATTGTATGTTATTATTATTAATAAACATACTCAAAATTTTTTTGTTAACAAAATTTATAATTTTACCAGTTTAAATCCAATTTGGGCAAAACAGTGACTGAAAATGTTTCCTTTTTTTTAAAAATAAATGTTAATTTTCTAAAATCATTAAAATTGCATAGTTAAATATCAACCTTATTAATTTTAAACTTTAAATCATCCAGTATAATATTATTTAAAATCTTATTCCGAAATCTTATAATCTTATTCCGAAATCTTATAATCTTATTTTAAAATCTTATTTAGCGAAACGTTTTAAAGATGACACCATTTTTTTTATCTACTAAATAAGAACATAAAAAATATTTTTCGAAATGTATTGATACATCTAAATTTTAATGTTACGAAAATTAAAATTTTTTATTATTATTTTACTCACTTTTATCTTTTTCTTTTTTACAAAGTTTGGCTGTTTAAGATAATTTACCTTATCTTAATATTTAACTGAAGTATTTTTATTATGCTGTTTATTCGATTTAAATTTGGAGAAAGATTAAACAGCAATAATAGTTACTCTATTCATTTCTATTGTTTGAAATCAAAGTTCAATGTTTAAAGATTATATTAAAAAAAAAAGTGGCACACTTGGCAGCGGAAATGTACAGTAAATACGATGTACAGTAAACCTGCAGTACAATACGTACGGTACTATCTAGCACACTAAATGTTCTCCATCTCTGGTATAGTACAAATCGAATTTTTTATGATCAGCAAAAGTTTTGAAGTACTTGAATCAGATATCTTTACAACAAATCTATGGGTTAGATAGAGTTGGACATTTATTTAATTTTGAACCTAAAGCAAGTGTCTTAAAGTAATTGATTTTTAGATGAATAGTTCATTAAATTGTTATTCGAATTGCCTTCAGCTATAAATTTTTCGTTATAAAACAAAATGTACGAATTTAAAGCAATTTTATGATTACGAAATGTTTTTTCTTCTTATACATTTATTTTGCGGCGTTTTCGGCTAAAGGCTGAAAAACAGTAAGAAAGAATACCTAGCCTAAACTATCAATATTTATTACCTTCAGTTGGCAATTATCAATGAATGTATACGTAAAACATTCGACTAAAGATTTTCATTAAAATACTACTATACATTTAAATCGTGAGTTAAATTTTTTTTAATTATAAAAAAGTAAAATCGCTGTTAAAATTAATTTTTAGTAATATTAATAATAATTTTGCTACGACTTTCAGTTACAAATTTCAGGAAAAAACTAATCTCTCTAGGATTGTTCTTCGTTTTTTTTTTAAAATTTGTTTTTAATAATAAATTATTTCTGTATTCTTTGCGAATTTGCGTTCAGGAAATTAAACGCGATATGTCTCTCAGCATTTTCGGAAAAAGCGATGGCAACGCCTTTCAGTGGAAGGAAATAATTCCGGAGTTTCTGGGAACGAGAATATCACATATATTCGATGTAATAGAATTACTTAACATTCTAAAAAAAGAATGGCTGTTAAATGTTCATGATCTTTTCGAATCCGGATAGATATTAATTACAAAAGATATAATTTTGAATCTCGATTTTGTAGGTGGTTTGAAAGAGGTTAAAAAAGACAGGCGATGAATTCGTTGTGTGTTATTGATCCGAAATCCATGGAAGCCGGCTGAAGACATTCTCCAGACAAGTCAATAATTTGAAAAAAAATTGCGATGCATTTCGTTTCTTTTAAATTTCGATAGAGTTTTAGATCATGGTTGTTTATTTAGAAACTATTCTATGGTTTTTATGCATCGTATTATGCTGCGTATATTCTCAAGGTAAGTTAAATTGTTCTATTTAAAAAAAAAAAAAAAATAGGCTTAAGATAATATTTTGATCTGTCATGTGTATGTTTATGTTTTGATAATCTGTAATTTATCTGTTCATCTTTCATATCAATTATTCAACAGTAAATTTATGTATATGCTGGAACTAAAGTTAGTTATTTTTCAGAAAATAAGCGCGCTGCAAACAAACATGACAACAATAAATGCACGAAGATTATCGGAATTTTCTTCTTGTTGTTATGATTTTTTCACTTAAAAAATAAAGAAAATAAATTTTCAATAGTAAAAAATACTTATAGGATGTTTTATTCTTTCTTTGTTTTTAAATTTATCAATTGAATAGTGAAACTTAATTTCTTCTTCGTGGAAAACAAACAACACGAAGTCTTATTCTTGAAACAGGAAAACAATTTGTGTGTTAATTATTAGATTCATTTGATCATTGTCAGCTTTAGCTCTCTCATTTTCCAATTTAGTTAAAACCAACAATACTTAACAAATTAATTGCTCCCATTTATAGAGACGTATTACAACTAAATGAATATTTTCTCCTATTGCTGTCACTTTTAAATTTAAAAAAAAATATTTGCAAAAATGATTTTAAATTTTTTATTATGATAGATCGAAATAAGTTTTGCATTATAAAGATACGTTTTAATTATTGAATTATGTTAGAAAAAAATAAATAAAAAGCCCTGTTCTTAAATGATGATCCCAACCAGATAGGTAAAAAAAAAAAGATTTGTTAGGAGCTGAATTAAGAAAAATGGTGGTTTTGGTTCTTTCGAAAGATGTACATAAGATTTTTAATAAATATTTTGAAATTATCATTCAATAAACTTAAAATCATAATGTAAACTTTTGGGACTATCCCCCGTTTGAATAAACTGATTTTTAATTTATAACAAAAGCCAGAATTTTAAGAACCATAGGTGATCTTAGTAAACGGTGCACTTTATTAAATCTTTTTTAAGGTGTTCTTTCGATTTTGGTTGGGTTTTTAATCTTCTGAAATCTAGTCTCCGATTTTTCTTCAGTTTCCACTATGAACTCTATAAAGTCTTAAAAATATCTGACTGGCAAAAGCATGAATAAAAAAGAAAAAAACATGTAACGAGATAAATTTAAATTAAAAACATGAGACAATTTATGGATTCTTACAAGCCACAAACCACTTCTGACAATTTACTGCAACCCAAAGCTACATTAATGGAAATACAGAGCTATAAGCTAATGCAAATAGCTCATCGTACTCTTCTTTACAATTTACGGAACATCAGAAAGTTGTTGCTTTTGGGGGTAGACTATACTTGAGGGTGCCCCCGCCAAGTTGTGATCGCGATTGATCGCCAAGCTGGGCGATGTTGAAAACCAATCATGATTCTGATTGGTTTAGATTTTAATCGTGATTCTGATTAGTTTAGAATTTAGCGTTGTTTTTAAATGAATTTTTAAATATAATTTCAGAGATCCGTTAGTTCTACTTTGGATACCAGCTGGTAAGGTTATTTTTGCTTCTGGAACTAAAAATGAATACTGTCAATAAGATAAATCTTAAGTTTCTGTACGATTTTAATATCAATGAAGAAAAAAACAGTGATTGACTGGTGTATGAATAAAGGTTTAATTAGTAATAGATATAAATGTCCTGTTTGTGGGTTACCACGGCGGTCCGGGCAAACAAGTATGGCGCCAAACATAAGTCGCCAATTTCGCCAAGGGGCACCCTCAAGTATATTTTTCCCGCTTTTTGATAAGAATAGATTTTGTTTAGAATTTAAGGATCATACGAACTCGTTACGGGTTTTCCATTTACGTGATTACGTTAGAACTTGTGTATTGTGTTTTATTTTAGTTCCTTGTATTTATTAATAAAATGAAAAAAATATGTTGATTTTTTTGCATTTTTTTCCCCAAATTAATTGGTAAGCGAAGTGGTTAAAAGGGCCCACTAACTGCAGTCAAGTAGAAGAAAATTCAGTACTCAAATCCCCCATTAACACTATTCGTATTTATAAATTTAAAAAGAATGTAAAACTAGTGTATACAATTTTTATATAGTCAAATTCATTCATTAATTTTTCCATCTTTTTTTCAGTTCCACCGAAGTTAGCCCCTCTTCCTAAGGAATTAGAGTTCAAGCGAGGAGAACGCTTCCAATTGGTGTGTTCTTGCAGAGAAGGTGAACCCCCCCTCTCCTTCAGTTGGGTCAGGGATGGTCAGACACTGGTTGAGAGTATGGAGGTATCGGTGAGACGATTCGATGAATTCTCATCCTCTATAACCATAACTGCACTGAGGGATGATCATTCTGGAAATTATACTTGCATAGTCAGCAATCAAGGTGGAAGTGACAGCTCAACAGTCAAGCTTAGAGTTTTAGGTACTCATTCCTTTATTTTTCCCTATCCTATCCTGGCTTTTAAAGAGTCATCATTGCATTATTTTAAGTGCAAAACACGTGCGTGAACTCCCCTCCTAACGTTCGCCTTTACAAACTCTGCCCTTCGCCGCTTATGTTCAAGTAGAAATTATTATCTTTTCTTAGTCATCAATCTAGTCCCGCAGTGGACTGATCGTATATACACGGTTCCCAGCAGATCACCGAAGTCAAGCATCACTGGCTGCTGTCAGTGTCCTGGTGGGTGACCACTTGGATCAGTCTGCGTAGGGACTAAACTGTTCTACAGTAAAGTGCTCGACTTTGGGTGCAGGTCATCGGGCTACTGAAGCGGGGGTGCCATCCACTCTGCAGAGGATCAACATTGTGATGGCACGTCTTCGGATCATCCTCAGGGATGTTTCCCAGATCGTCGCTAATAGCTCATTGTGCAGATCTAGTGCGACGCAAATGAACTACTACAATTATTCATCAATTTAATCTAACCACTTCTTATTTGCCACTGATTTCTTCAGTAGGCAAGATCATTTTTACTAGACATCTAAAGGCACGGTTTCAAATCGCAGTATGGAGGCTGGGTTAAAAGGATTAATTTTTAACGTACTATCGGATAGCATTTAAACCTATTCGTACATTTTTTATATGTTTGTTATGAAAATTAATGACACATACAAATTTTCCTTATATTTTATAACATAATGAGAGATAGGTAAGTACTTTGTTTGCTGCACAGTGGGCTATTGGTGGCTGTCTGAGAAACATTCCTGAGGATGAGCCGAAGACATACCATCGCAATTTCGGGAATGTCACCCCTGTATTGGTAGCCGGACGACCTGCGTGCTGCACTTTATAGTAGAACAGTTTAACGAGACCCGATACCGAGCATCGTCGGTCTTTACGCAGGCAAATCGAAGTGGTCACCCATCCGCTTACTGACCGAAGCCAGTGATGCTTGACTTCGGTGTTCTAATAGGCACTGTGTCTTTACGATCAGGCCACTGCGGGAAGAGCTTTCTTAAGAAAGGGTTATCTTCTTTGATGCACTTCGTTTTTTGCTAATCTTAAACCAGTTTTTCTTATTGATGTTTTACAACGGATCCAAGAACCTCGTGAGTAGTATGTATAATAAGATATACTAACCATTGTGATTAACAAAGTTTTTAAAATTCCCTCCAAACTTTGTATTTTAATGGTAAGCCTATTGAAAGAAGTATCTTTTTTCAGTTCCTCCAACGTGGCTGAGACAACCTTATGATATGTCTGTTCTTTCTGGTGCAAGAGTCTCACTCCACTGTGAAACTTCGGGCACTCCAAAACCAACAGTGACTTGGAGGAGGAGCAAAGGTAAGATTTTCTTTATGACTTTCGATCATGTGACATTCATTCAACTTAACCCAATCTCCTCCCCTTTATCAAAGGGATTGAAGGATTTCTTTTAACTCCAAGTAATGATTGTTATATTTGTGTACAGAATCAAATTTCTGTTTTGTGTGAACTTTGGGGGTCTTTTGGAGTATCAAAACAGAGTTGCCACTCCACAGGGAGAATAGCGAAAACCTATAAAATATAGGGAATTTAAAAATCACCTAAAATGACAGGGGATTATGAGTTTTTCTTTACAAACTTTGAAAATACAGGGAATTTTTTTATTTTTTTTTTATTTTTCTCTTTTAAAAACCGAGGAAAACTCAATGTGTAATATATGGGATATTTAAGGATGATTTTCCAACTGAACAAAATGATTTCACTTACTATAGCGTTATTTAGGTATGTTCAGCTGTTTCTTTTTTTTTTCTGTAAGTTTTTTTAGCAATTAAAACAAGTATAGTAAGCCCACTATAGCTCACACAAGAGTACAATGATTTGTGTTTTTCTTTCTAATATATTGTGTATTATATATATACAGGGAAAACACAAGGATTTTTTCCTCCAGATTTGAATGGCAACATTGAATAATTTGAATTAAGCCACAGCTATTTTTTTTTAAATATAGAGAGATGAGAATTATCGAGTACCAGAAACTTCTTAATTAGCAAAGTTTTTCTTTTCGAATAGGATTCAACATACAGCAGATGGAAACGTTAGCAACAACTCAATGGCGCATAGGGGACGACGGCAGTTTATCCAAGTCCACTATCCAAAAAGGAGACGAGGGTTTTTACTCTTGCGAAGTGACCAACGGCGTCGGTGAAGGATTGCGAAAAACAATTCGCATCGAAGTACAAGGTAATAACACTTCTTAGTCGAGATTTAGTTGGAAGCATGCAATACATTGCTGCCATTGAATAATTTCATACACAATGGAAATAATAAATAAATACACTATCCGGCCAAGAGTTATCCGGGTTGTTACAGTGGTGGAAGCATAATGTTGTGGGTATGTTAGTTCCTGTGGTTGGAACTCTTATAAATGTGTATGTGGACAGTGCGGCACTCCCAACTCTATTTCTCTTCCATTCACAATTCTGGGTTTACGACTACTAATGTTCAACTCCGCAGCCTTGTAATTTTAAACCAATCCAGAAGACAAGGAAACTCCTGGATCAGTACCCCCAGAGGTGTTGATTTGTTATGAGAACATTTAGGGCTTTGCGACTCGTCAGATTTAACGTGCATCAGTCACCATTTACTACACGGGGAGTCTTCGGCCGGCAGGGATCGAACCCTTGAACTCAGGGACATAGGCCTAGTGCCCTACCAAACAGGCTATCCCGACCTGCACAGACGTGGTTTGACGAAATGGGTGATCAAAAACTAGTCTGGCCTTCTCGGAGCCCCGTTTTAAATCTCATCGAACACCTTGGGAGGAATTAAGGCGTAGATTACGTAGCCAGCCAAATCGACCACCATAACTGCAAGCACTCTCTTCAGCTGTGATGGAAGTCAATTCCTATTCAAATGCACTATCTGCCCAAAAGTTATCCGGGTTGTTTGTGGTGGTGGAAGCATTATGGTGTGGGAGTCTGTTATTTCCTGTGGTTGGAACTCTTGAGTTGTGTATGTAGATAACACCGCACTCTAATGACAATATTTCGGTTCATTTCTTTTCCACTTTCCCATAGAGACTTGCACAGACGTTGTTTGACGAAATGGGTGTTCAAAAACTGCCCTCTCAGATCTTAAATCCTATAGAACACCTTTGAGACGAATTAGAGCGTAGATGACGTAGCCATTACAAGCACTCACTTCAGCTGTGGATGTTAATTCCTATCCAAAAATAGTGGAAAGTCTTTTCAGACTAGTGCAGGCTGTCAGCGATGCAAAAAAGGGACCCCCATCATAATAATATGTGCCTCAGGACACTTTTAGTCCACATCACTGGGTATCCGTATACTTTTGACAAGATAGTGTAGTAGGGGGACCGGGATAGCCTGGTGGGTAGGGCACTGGACCCATGTCCAAGAGTTCGTGGTTTCGATCCCAGGCAGGCCGAAGACTCCCCGTGTAGTAAATGGTGACTGATGCTCGTTAAATCTGTCGAGTCTCAAAGTTCTCCATGTTCCCATAACAAATCAATACCTCTGGGGGTACTGATCCAGGAGTCTCCTTGTCTTCTGGATTGGGATCAAAATGACGAGGCTACGGAGTTGAACATTAGTAGTAGTAAACCCAGATTTGGGTCGGCTGTTCAGCGACGGATAAAAAAAAAGATAGTGTGGTAGGGAAGCAAGATAGTGTAGTTGTATGATTGGATTAGTATGCATTGAGTCAGATTTGAAATTTTATCAAGAATAAAAGGACGATGAGATCAATCAAAACAAAACAACAAAATCAGGTCGTAAGAGTGAGAACTCTAAAAGTTCTAATTCCGCTGCTTAAAATGTCATAAAATATTAACAAAATAGAACCTAACTGTTATAATGTCTACGCAGCTATACAATTATATATAGCGGTTATGTAAAATGAATAAATTGAACTTTTTCAAATTACTTTTGTATACTTTTACTTTTTACTCAAATTACTTTTTTTAACTAAGAAAACTTACAACTGTAACAAAACAGGCTTTTTCAATAAACAAGAAATTTTTTTTCGATGCATTGGGTGGAAGCGGATTTTAACCAATTGTGATTGTTAAGTCAAACAGTTGTGTGTAAGAAAGCAGTTGTATGTGAAGGAGATTTATTGTAACCGTCTCTAACTTCTTTGGTTAAAAAAAATTCTTGAATTTGGGATAAAAAAAAACTCTCTATGGATTTAACATAATGTCTTTTTTACAGAACAAAAGTTGAGTCAGAGTAGACAGAACTCAAGTTTACCTTCGCTATCTCACTAACATTAACTCTGAACGTGGAAATTTTTACAATGTACGATTTTTAAAATAGTTCAATGTAATTCTAATAAATAAATATAATAAATTAACTAAAATTTTTTAAAACTATACAGTTGTGAGTAGGAGAAAATAATGAAATTTCATGTAGTAACAGATGTTGTTTGTATTGTTGTAGTTCCTCCTACTGTGATAATGTCGGAACACGAGAAGAGTGTGACAAAAGGTGATCCTGTCATTCTAAGGTGTGACATCACTGGTGATATGCCTCTGACAATCCACTGGGGAAAAGTTCACAGAAATCTTCCCCTCATCACTGAAGACAGGTACTTTGAATACTAATTAGGAGAAATTGTTTATTAAAAGTAAAACTTTTATCACACTGTATTATAACCGGTGTTGAACAGCCGACCAAATTCAGAGTTTACGACTACTAATGTTCGTAACCTTGTAATTTTGAACCCAATCCAGAAGACAAGGAAACTCCTGGATCAAGTATTGGTGAAATTTCTATCCACGGCTTTCCTGACAGCTAAGGGACTCCAACCCATGATACCACTGAGGATATTTTACGTCTGCACTATGTTCGGTGCGAGCCGCATGCGGAGTTCGTATTGACCAACCATCGCTTAGAATCGAATCCGACTCACCTCATTGGAAGGTGAACGTTCTACCCGCTGAGCCACCGCGGCCCTGGGGATGAATAAAGAATTAGATAAAATTAGGGGAATTAGATTAGAAGTTAGGGGGAGTTGACTTTTCGTTTTTTTTTAGTTCAGTTGAGGATTTGTAGTGTGTTGTATTATTTAGTTTTAGGATTTATTATTTTTATTTATTTTATAACCACATCGTTGAACATCTGACCCAATGCTTACTACTAATCTTCAACACCATGACCTTGTAATTTTGAGCCCAATCCAGAAGACAAGGAAACTTCTGGATCAAGCATTAGGAGAAATTTACCTTCGTGGAAGACTTTTTGAGGGAACTAATCCGCATGCGCGTTACATGGAGAGGGAGATTACGAGAACCTTTCATTGTTAGCCTGACTGCAAAGGGAGTCTATCCCACGATCCGTCTACCACTGAGGATATTTCACGTCAGCTCTATTCGGTGCAAGCCGGAATGCGGAGTTCGTATCGATTGGGATTCGAACCCGGTCTACATCATTGGAAGGAGAACGCTCTATCCCCTGAGCCATCGCGTCTCCTAGATCCAGCATTGGGACAAACTAGCCTTCATGAAGAACTTCTTGATAGGAACTTAAACGAATTTGCGTTGCAAGGAGGGGAAAACCCTCCACGGTTAGCCCGACGGCAAGGGGATTCTAATTCATGATGCTCCTACTACTGAGGATTTTTTAAGTCAGCATTGCGGTGGGTGCGAGCCAGGAGCAGAATTCGTATCATGCAGCTACCACTGGGATTTGAACTTGGGTCACTTAATTGAGAGGCAAGTGCTCTATTCCCTGAGGCTATCCTTAGCCACCATTTTGAAATCACTGAGAGGGATACATGGAAAAAAATAATTAGTGCTATATATCTATATTATATACCATATTACTATATATAATAAGTGAGGTATTGTTTAACGCTGAATCGAATAACATTTAATTAAGAGTTTCAGAAATTGTAAGGGATTGAAACGAAGTATAAAAGAAAACATTTTTGTAATTTTTGGAGATACATTTGCTAATTGCTTCGATTTAACTAGATTATTAGGATGAGAAATAGTGAAATCAAAATTGAACAAATGATATTATCTTTTACGTATTTGTTTTGCTAAAGCAAATAAGACCAAAGTTGCTTGTTGGACTAAACACCTCTACAGAGCACCCCTGTGGCAAAATTTTTTCGAGCTATCTCTAGCTCTAATATCTTTATGCAAGATATTTTTAATAATAACAAACATATATGTTACTCATTTAAAATAACAAAAGCGCTGTGTTTACAATATATATATATATATATATATATATATATATATATATATATATATATATATATATATATATATATATATATATATATATATATATATATATATATATATATATATATATATAATTGTTTTTAATTGAACATGTAATAATTTTTTATTCTAATATTGTGGGTGATATTCTCGCATATTGCAGACGCACTCATTATTTTCTCCTTCGCATTTTGTAAATAATCATCCCGGTAAAAAAATAATTAAAAATCATGAAATCCGAAAAAAAAAAGAACGAAAGAAAAAAGACGAAATCACGTAAATCAGACTGCTGAAATACGTGTTTCGCTTTGAGATTAGGTTGTTGTTATAGTATAAAAATATCGGATCTTAAAATTATGGAGAAATCAATTGCAATAACTGCCAAAAAATTCGATACAGTTATTGTCTTAAAAAGTAAATATTCAATAGCACGATTCGAATTTTCCATATTGTTTGAAATATATCGGGATATTTAAAAACCACGTGAAAACCAATATCAATAAACGACCGAAAATGCAATCGAAACATTATATCGATTTACGATACTACTGAGCGCATCAAAAGGTGATTATCCAAATGCATGATTCAAAGAGTAAGTGTAAATTTCTGTAGAAAAGGAAAGTAAAATCTTTAACTTTTCAAAATAAAAATCTTTCTGCATGAACTCTGTAACGTTCTGCGACGATGTCTCCATATTCTGCTACGGGGAAAAGCTCTGTTTTGTAATTATAACTACTTTTATTATAATTAGTTTTGGATTCTGTGTATTGTTTTACGTTGCATTGTTTTACGCTGCATTGTTTCGTTGCTGTATTGTTTCATTGTTTTACTCTGAATCGTACGAGATTGAAACTAAATCGATGGATCAATAGTTAGAACAAATTCTAATATCATTTTTCAGTTGTTCTTTTTTACGCGTAATACCCCAATAACTTTGAAGGTTCTATTGAATTAGTTTTTATTTTATTGGATTTACAGTAAAACAGAATAAGCGTTGCTTCACTTGTCTAGACGCATAATTAAGGAAGAATTAAAAAAAAATTGTGTCGATGGTGTATTAAACTTTTTTTAACTTTCTTTTAAACTTAACTTTTTTAAAACTTTTATAACTATTGGCCCTCATGCAAATCAGCATTAAAAAATACATAAGGTTCAATAGTTTTGCATGCGTAACAATATCAGAGGTGTACAAAAATATACTTTTTATACACAAAAACTTATGAGCTTTTCGTCTTATCGACTTTGCTTTGATCTCATTCGATTTGACACAAAAATGCACAGACGGGGTTAGAGTTCACTGGCAGCCGCGCTAACCGTTGGTGGTTTTCGTGGTTTTCCTCTCCATGTAACGGCAAATGCTGATTAGTCCTATCAAAATGTCCTCCACGAAAGCAAAATTTCTCTCAATATTTGATCCTAGAGTTACAATTTAAAAAAAGTTATATTTAGCATAAATTTAACTAAATATAGTTAACTAACTAAACTTCTATAGTTCATAATTTAATTAAGTATAGTGGAATAGTTGAGTTCAAATTACTACGAATTTTTTTGATAAAAAATCAATAAACTGTTTTTTTATAAGCTACTTACATAAAATTAATAATCATAAAATTTTTTTCCTGCATTATATGTAGATAGAATGATTTTATTAACATTTTCCCTTTTCATTAAATCAGCTTTTTAGAGTTTTTAAAAAGAAACTAAAAAATTCTTAGACATGAAAAATTATTGAGGAAGGGGACACGTGTCCCATTTATAATTAGTGACGCCATACGAAACTAGTTTGAATCAAATTATTTCATTCTTTATGATTCATACTTTCTAAATCTGTTATAACTTCACAACTATTTATCTTTTCATTTTCTGTTTCACTCTCTGCTACTGCAGTTTTTCTAGTTTTGTGGCCTTTTTGCGTTTTATATTTTAAAGTCTTGAGCGCCTATTTTTGCGAAACTAAACGACTTTTATTACTCTTAAAATTCTTTAAAGGTGATGTAAATTTTAATCAAGTATATTTTCCGCTTTCATATGTATATATATTTATATATGCTAAATCAATTGGTGATAAAAGGGAAAATTTTTTAGAAAAAGTATTTTTTTGAATGAATTCTAGTAATTGAAAGTAATTAATATTCTGAAAATATATTTTTCAATATATAAATTTAGTGCTAGAACACTAACGTTTATATAAAAATTATTATATTTGCCACCCACTTGACGAAATGGGGAAAAAGTTATTACCAAACTTTTAGACATATTTCCGATTAATTTTTTGCTCATATTTATATTTTCATAGTTTTAGAGTCCTTGACACGGTTCCCTGTAGAAAACCAAAGTCAAGCATCACTGGTTGCTATCAGCAAACGGGTGGGTGACCACTTTGATCAGCGTGCGTAGTAATCAAGGGTGTGCGGTATCGGTTCTCGTTAAACTGCTGTTCTGACGTAAAAAGCTCGACTTCGCGCGCAAGTCGTGGGGGTGCCATCCCCTTTGCAGAGGATCAAAATTGCGATTTCATGTCTTCGGATCATCTTTAGGGATGTTCCCCTGACCGTCGCCAATAGCCCATTGTGCAGGTTATAGTGTGACGTCAATAAAGTACCTACCTATTATGGTTTCAGGCTACTAAAAGCAACTATTTTGTTCATTTTTTTCTGTGGCAATCTTGATATCCGGTCAAAACCACCGAGTTTAAAATAAATTCCTGTTTCCCCCCTAATCTCGAATCCATTTTAGCATTTGAGATTAGGGAGAAGGTGAGCATAATTCCCCCTAATGCGCTCTTATTGTATGTGTGACTCATTCTGAGCTTTTTTTATATGCCCTCTCATCTAGCACCAGTTAAAGGGTCTCATATAAACACTCAGACTTTTTCACATGAAGCAATTTTGAACCATTATATACCCTCACCATGGAAAAAAAAACTGATTGAGTTGAAATAGTTTCTTATCAGAAAGTGGAATGAAAAACAAAATTCTACGGTTGAATAACTTTTCTTCATCTAATAACTCTTTTTTTATTTACTCAAGATTTGCGATCTCTCCTCTTAAGTTTTTTTTAAATCTTCTTCTCAACTTCTCTTTAGTTTTATTAAATAGTGTCTCATTTTTCTAATATTTAGATTATTTTATGGTGAGCATTATTGCTAAAATGCATTCAAAAATTTCATCAATGCAGTTCTAATGAATATTTTTTTTTGGTTAATGGCGGGCACTTGGGTCTATTTCCCATTGACCTCAGAAATGCCCAGGGCTAAAGAGAATAAAAGGGCTAGTTCACTCCGCTCTTAGAGCTGAAGCTACGATTTCCCTCCTCATGACGTCACTGTGTCCACAGATCTCGGAGATCGCAAGCAAAGATATTATGATAACTTTGCATCTTTCTCTTTGTGAAAATAAGTTAGACTTTTTCTGGTTATTAGCTTTCAAACTTTACGTAATTAACACATTATTTCCGTTCATAAACATAGTTCAAAAAAGCTTTCTTGGTTATTATATTTAAAAAAATACCATTTTAAACTTATAAAAATGTTTTACTAGTTGGCGAAAATGACACTATAAATACTTTATTTTAAAAAGTTCAGTTTTAACTTTAATTATTAAGAAAAATGAAAGCATATATCGACACTTATTTCATCTACATATTCTTTTATAACGATAAGTTGAGTTAAATTTAGAATCCCTGATTTTAAAATATGTCGTTAATAGCAATTTGTTCATACTTAATCATTAGGAAACATCAACCTTAAACGGTAATTACGGAAACAAAATAATAATTTAGGTTCATAATGACATTAGAAATTTTACGATTGTTTATAGACATTTAAATTTACGATGATATAATTTATAGCTATTTAAATTGAAGGGAAAATAATATTTTAAAAAAATAATAAATATTTAGAATAACTACGTTGAAAAATATTTTATGAAATTAGGAGAATTTCAACTATATACTATATATTTTATTTATACTTTTTATTTACATTTTAAATTTCTTTGACTTTATCCATTTTTTAATTCTTTTCACTGCCTTTCTTTTTGAAGTAACGAGGCTGTTTCTATTTAGATAATGAATTTTTAGAAAAATTCTTAACGACAGAATAAACGTATTGCTGTTTTATATTAACTGTGTCATTTCGGAATCCATTCTTTACATAGCTGTTCATTTACTTTAGGGAACACGAGGAAAATTATATTTTTTCCTTTTGTTTTTGTATCAGAATTTTTGCAAGTTGCAATCACGCAAACTGGCATTTCGATAATAGTTTTAAAATTCTTGTAAATTCACTGCAAAAACTGAGGAAAGTCATTATAGAAAATAACAAATGTCTTAGAATATCTTGCAAAAAGAAATGATCCAATATTAGTTAGAGCTATTAAGGCTGAACGCTCCCTTCTAGAAGTATAAGTGCGAGCTTTGCGCCAAAGTGACGTCACTAGAGAAAATCTGAGGATTGG
This sequence comes from Parasteatoda tepidariorum, assembly GCF_982258835.1. Taxonomy (NCBI): domain Eukaryota; kingdom Metazoa; phylum Arthropoda; class Arachnida; order Araneae; family Theridiidae; genus Parasteatoda; species Parasteatoda tepidariorum. The sequence continues at coordinate 114,668,665 of NC_141760.1, forward strand.
CGCGGCGAGAACTACTTCAAAGGAGTGAACCAGCCCTTCTATTCTCTTTAGCCCTGAGAAATGCCAGAATTGCACTCTCTTATCGTTACCTAGTGGGCACCTATATATCTTATTATGGTGGCTATAATATAATCAAGAGAAGAGTTTTTTTTTTGTCAGAAACTAGTTATTTTATCATGCTCATTTGAAGTCTTCGAAAATTATTTAGCATTTTGTTAAGGTATATAGTGCTTAAAAATACTGTTTGAGCTCTTGAAATGTACTTAAAAGGGGCTTATTTTTGCGGAAAAATTAGGGCCACGCACCCTGAAAAAAACTATTTCTATGAAAACATCTGCGCGAAAAATAAGGAGTGCTAATTTGTGTTTTTTTTTTCTTTTTCAGAATAAGAATTCAAGAAGACGCATCGGTTGAAAATAGCAGTTCTATGGTAATCATTCAAAATACGGCAGCTGAAGATACCGGTTTATACATATGTACAGCCAGAAATACATATGGACAGAGTCAAGCAACCCTCAGATTAAGGGTTGTAGGTCAGTATGATTTCACTTAATACATGGGTTATTATATGGAACTTCAGCACTAATTATTTTAAAAGCAATTTATAAATGAAGTTTACAACTGTTGTTGTCGTTGGCAAGGGGTGCGATTGCTCTTGTTTTCCAGTGGCGCCATCTGTGTCAAAGAATTTGACTTTTGCCACACTCATACGTCGCACCCCTTTATGGGGCGAACCCATTCATACATCCATTCCTTCATCCGCAGATTGTAATTTTGACCTGAATTCAGAAAACGATCCACCTCCAATTCAGTACCCCCAGGGGTATAATTCGTTATGGGATCATGAGAGACTTTGTGACCTGACAGATTTAACGTACACCAGTCACACTTCATTACACGGGGAGTCTTCGGCCGGCTGGATTCGAACAAGAGTTCAGCGGCTTGCTAATCAGGCTCTCCCGGCCTCGAAGTTACAGAGGCTAAATCTTTAAAAAGGCTAATACCATCCGTCAGACGATTTTATATGCAAAGATATCAGGTGCAAAAAATGTTTAGTCGATGATATTATTCAAATCCTTTTTTCTTATCTTTCCTGTAACGGGTATAGTTTATGTAAAGTAAGAACTTCCCTAGCTCCATTCGTCTGGATTCGTGGCGGTGACTACAGTAACGAGGTATAACGAGAGTGAAGAGAAGCTACCCTCCCTGAAATGCACAATTCTTGTTTCCATAGCAGCAGGCAGCCTCAGAGTTTGTGGCGGGGGGAGTTCTTACCGCAGACAAACAATATATATATACAATGCTTACACAATGAACATTTATTTGCAGAGATACCAAGCACTCCCTTGGATTTTCAGGTTCTTGAAGTTTGGTGCAAAAGTATGAGACTGAGATGGAAACAACCCTACAATGGAAACAGTCCTTTGAAATATTACATTATTCGCTATAAACTGAAAGACTGTGAGTTTTTATTTTTCGTATAAAAATATGACATAAATTTATTGAAAAAAAGATCTTATACTAGGACAGGGTTGCCACTCTACAGGGAGAATCGGGAGAACCTAGAAAATACAGGTAATTTAAAAAATCACCTAAATTAGCAGTAAATTTAGATTTTTTTTTTTTTGAAACTGGGAAAATACAGGGAATTTTGTTTCTCATTTTCGTCTTTTAAAAAAAGGGTACCCACTTAAAGTGCAATCTATGGGATATTAAGGATGATATTTCAGCTTTCTTGAACTTGTTGTAGTGTAGGTCATTTACGTCCCACTGGAGCTGCTTATTGGGCTACAGGCAACGGGGAAACATCCCTGAGGATAATCCGTAGACATGCCATCACAATTTTGATCCTCTGCAAAGGAGATAGCACCCTTGCTTCGGTAGCTCGACGACCTGCTCGCGAAGTCGAGCACTTTACGGTAGAACAGTTTCACGAGGACTCATACCGCACACCCTCGGTCCCTACGAAGACTGATCCAAGTAGTCACCCACCCTCACACTGACTACAGTCAGTGATGCTTGAGTTCGAAGATCTGCTGGGAACCGTATCTTAACGATCTGTCCACTGCGGAACGCTATATTAAACTAGTTCATTTAGTATAGCATTATGTGTTTTAAGTATGTTCAGCTGTTTCTGATTTCTCAAAGTTATTTCTGCAATTATAACTAGTATAGTTAGCCCAATATAGCCTATGAAAGAGCACAGTGATTGTGTTTTTCTTCTTAATATATGTAAAGGGAAATTTTTTCTTTCTTCAGATTTGACTGGCAACCCTGTAGAAACATTTCGTTTCTTTGAAACTAAACCGTAGTAACACAAAAAAAAAATCGAAAAATGAGATATTTGGGTCATTTTGTGTAAAAAAAAATCACCCTATTAGAGAAACAACGTGTTATCTTCATAGTTCCATAAAATTAATTTAGAGATCCGATAAATCGTTATCGCATTGACGCGATTAGCATTAGCGCGGAAAGTTAGAAATCGCTCTCCTGAAAAACTTGCTTTTTTTGAGTTACCACGGTTTAGTTTCAAAGCGACGATTTGTGAATCTCTTTAAAAACATCTTCACAAAATCTTTTTTTCTTCCTTCATAGCTAAAGGGAAACCTACGGAGACGAAAGTGCCGGACTCTCAGAATTCAGTGGTGATCCGGGACTTTCGTCCATCTACCACCTACAGTTTCCAGTTGCTGGCAGTGAATGAAGTGGGAGCCAGCGGTGCCTCCTCCATGATACACGCAACCACGCGTGAGGAAGGTTCGTATCTCCTTCATTACACTCCTATTTACCCAATTTCGCGATTTAAAGATAAAGTTAATGAAGTAGATGTATAGGAAATGATGAATATCGACACAGAAGCCGATGATCTGCAGTGAAAACTTTTTTCTGATGCTTGGGAAACAGTGAAAACTTACCTAATGCAGTCAAGATGTCATTTTCTTCTCTTCAGGACGTCGAGCAAAAGAACTTTTTAAACTAAGAAATAACAAAACCTGAATCACGAAATGCTTTAAAATTTTAAATGCATCAGCACGTCATTATTCGCTGCATTTTAAGTTCAAGAATTACAAATTTAAAATTTCCATTCATTTTGTGTATTTGCTTATTAGACATGTTCGAATATTCAATGAGGATAGTCAATTTTTATTTTAATTTTGTCTCCGATATTACGAATTATCCTCGATTTAGAGAATAATATTTTCGGTCCCTATGAATTTGCTAAATCGGGATCCGACTACATGTTGTATGAAAATTATATAATAAAAACTTTATGTAATATATAATAAAAACTTTATGTAATATATAATAAAAACTTTATGTAACTAAATAATAAAACATTTTGTATTTATATATGAATATATTTTAGTCAAAACTCAGGAAGACGATCAAGGTTAAGTACAAAAATCACATTGCTCCAAAACGGGGTATATATATATATATGTTTAATTGTGAGTACGGAAATTTATTTTATTAATTAATTAATTTAATTATTTTTGTTGCTGAGAGTACACTGAATATATCCTATAAATGCGGTATGCGGAATAAATCTAAACTTTTCATTGAATAAAGTTCTTCAGAATAGTATTTTATAATTCTTTCAGAACCGGAGGCTGCCCCTCAAAATGTGCATGTCAAAAGTAAAGATTCTTCTGGTTTCCTCATTTCTTGGAAAGTAAGTTCTTTCGATTTATTCTTCACACTCTGCAAAGGACAGCAAAAAGGATAGTTTTTTTTCTTCTGTTAAATATAAGTAGAAAATAAGTAAATAAATAATAACAATAAAAAAGTAAAACAAATGAAATTGAAAAACCAGACTGAAATAGCGTAGTTTTTTCCCTTCCTTTTCATAAACCAACACTGGAGTGTTGCTTTATAGAAACACCGCTGCTTTGTACCTCCTATAAAGCAAGACTAGAGAATTGCGGTGCAGGAATATAGAAATAGAGTATCTTTTACTTCCTATAAAACAACATTCTAGTGTTAACCTTATAGAAATTGTGTTGCTTTATAGGACGCATGAAGCATTTTTTTAAATTTTGATTTCTAGGTAGTTGCCCCTCTTTAAATTAGCTTGGCAGTATGCGTGAACTATTAACATACACTTTAAAAGACGTCAGAAATTGCCCTAAAAATTTCTCAAGGAAAGCAATGTTTCCTCCCCCCCCCAATAACTATCATAATATTTTGTTTGAGAATTGACTACTTATTGCTCTGTAAAATATTGCAGGCAATCTGTAAGCATAGATTAAGGATAGACATTCATTTGGAAAAAAAAAAAGAAAAATATTTTTGTCAGCCTACTTAATCCGTTATCAGAATCTTTTTATTACAATACTTAGTTGCCTCGCAGTGGAATCATCATAAAAACATGGTTCCCAGTACGAAGTCATCATCACTGGCTGCGGTCAGTAAAGGGGTGGGTGACCACTTTGATCAGCCTACGTAGGGACCGGGGACGTGTGATATGGGTCTTCCTTAAACTGTTCTACCGAAAAGTGCTCGACTTCGAGCTCAGGCAGTCGGGCTATCAAAGCAGGGGAGCCCTCCCCTCCGCAGAATACAAAAATTGTGGTGTCATGTCTTCGGATCTTCCTCAGGGATGTTTCCTACATAGTCGCCAATAGCCCATTGGGCAGCTCTACTGCAAAATAAATAAAGTGCCTACCTGCAATACTTAGATAAAATGAGTTGTAGTTTCAGCCATGCTCAAACTTCTAGCTCCTTTTTCTTTTTGTTAGGCACAGTGAAGCGGAATCCCGTGCATGCGCGAGTTCATGAATGAAAATAGCGAGTCCCGTGCATTGGGCGCATTAGAATTTAATAATTATCATTCTCTTATCAAAGTGGTTTCGCCAGCGTTACTATCAATTTCAACCAAAACAATCAAATCGTAACAATCAAACCAATTTTATTTTATTTCATAACCATCGTTGAACAGCCGACCCATTTTTTTGGGGGGCTTACGACTGTTAGTGTTCAACTCCGTAGTCTTGTCATTTTGAACCCAATCCAGAAGACAAGGAAACTCCTGGATCAAGTATTGGAAGAAACTTGCCTTCGTATAGGACTCTTTTTTTGGTGGAGTTAAACAGCATTTGCATCACATGGAGAGGAAGACCACGAAAACTTCCTTCTGTAAGCCTGACGTCAATATTTTACGTCAACACTGTGGTCAGTGCAAGCCGGATGCGAAATTCGAATAAAATTTTTTTGAAGAATTCGCTTGCGCTGGTGACAGCTCAAATGTTTCAGAATGAATTGGACTAACACCTAGATGTTGTCTGTGTGACCAAGGGAAGTCACATAGATAATGCATGCATGCAAAATGTTTAAGTTTCTCCAACATCATTTCATTCTCTTATGGATAAATTATTTTTTATGAAATAGTTTCATTAAATAGTGAATTACCCCATACATAAAAAGTAATTTTAAGTATACCCAAAGTAAATACTAAAATATCAAATGCTAAAAACATGTTTCTAAAATATTGAAATGCAGATAAATTGTTGAGGGGATAACGATTCCTCCCTGCGTAATCCTGAATCATCATTTATTTGCATTTTGAAAACATTTTTTCTGCATTTGATACTTCATTGTTTATGCCAAGTTAAAATGAAATTCCCTTTTCTATCAAGTTTATTATTTTATTACTCATTATTTTATTTATTATCAAGTTTATTATTCTATCAAGTTTATTACTCATCGAGTTGATTATTTAGTGGAAAAAGAATTTACCATGAAAGGTTCTTCCCGGAAGAAAATTTTCGTCTTCAAAATCTCTTTCATTACTAATTTAAAATTCGAAAGAAGGAAAGTTCAGCAGTTTGTCATGAAGTTTCAATTGCTGAAAAAAAATATTTCAAAATGCAAACAAATTATTCGAAGAAAACTTCTCCGTTGCGTTATCATCATATTTGCATATTTTAAAATTTCCTTTTCAGTTTCTGGAAACTTCATGGCTTTGTCTGAACTCTTTTTTTTCCCTCTACACTTTAAATGAGTAATGAAAGAGAATCTCTTAAGACGGTTTTTATTATCTGAGATTGAAAAATGCTTACAAAGATGGAATGATTTTATTCTAGGCTCCCCCAGTGGACAAATGGAATGGTGACCTCACTGGTTTCTCCATCGGCTACAAGAAAGTGTCTCATGGTGCAACCCGCTCCCACCCATTCACCTACAAGGTATTACCTGTTGCCTTATCTCTCTCCAACCCTGGTCTCGAGGCCTCTCTCACCAGGGAGTACCACATACAAGGTCTTCAGGAATCTTCCAGTTACACGGTCGTTGTACAGGCCATGACAAGAGCAGGCATTGGACCACCCTCTGAACAAGTTCTCGTCAAGACATCCTATATTGGTAACTTTCGTTCATTTATGTTAGTGACAGAGATAACAAATACTTTAGTTATTTTCCTCGTTAATAGAGCTCGTTCACCCTCACTTGGCTCCGTCTTCATCACGTGGTATGCGACGATACTATTTCTATATTTTTGGGAGAAGGATGTCAACAATCCTGAACAAGGTTGCTATTTGGCTATCGTATGGCAAAAATATTTATTTCGCAATCTTCATGGGCACTTTTTTAACATTAAATATTTCGCTCTACCTTTTTTATGATATTTCTCTCTTTTGATGCCATTTTTGAGACATTTTGCTGGGAAAACAGCAGTTTTTAAATTTAAAATATATTTAATGAGATAGAAAAGGTATAATAGCGGATGATAAAGCGAAGTAAACGACAGAAGAAGAATTCACTGTTTGTGTTTGTCGCGCATTAAGGGTTGTCTCAATTTCAAGAACGGAGAAGTTTCTCTCCCGCGCTGAAATGAACTCCACGTCCGAGGAGCCAAGCGCCAACTCCTGGTGAACGAACGATATACAATTAAGTATCGTTACACTCAGTGTTATGGACTTATAGCGTCCTGAGGCACATATTAATATGATGTTGGTCCCTCTTTTGCATTGATAACAGCCTGCACTAGTCTGGGAAGACTTTCCACCATTTTTGGATAGAAATTGACATCCATCACAGCTGAAGTGTAATGGCTACGTCATCTACGCTCTAATTCGTCTCAAAGGTGATCTATGGGATTTAAGATCGGAGAGGAACGCCCATTTCGTCAAACAACGTCTGTGCAAGCCTCGATGGGTAAATGGAAAAGAAATGGACCGAAATATTGTCATTAGAGTGCAGTTTTGTCCACATACACAACTCAAGAGTTCCAACCACAGGAAATAACAGACCCCCACACCATAATGCTTTCACCACCACAAACAACCTGGATAACTTTTGGGCAGATAGTGCACTTATTTATTATTTCCATTGTGTATAAAATTATTCAATTGCAGCAATGTATTCCAAATAAATGTACGCTTGCATCCAAATAATGCCAGCATGCTTCCAAATAAATCTCGACCAAGAAATGTTATTACCTTGTACTTCGATACTAATAATTTTTCTCAATCCATCACCAACGCCGTTGGTCACTTCGCAAGAGTAAAAACCCTCGTCTCCTTTTAGAATCGTGGACTTGGACAAAAAGTCGAGCAGATTACCACCCCTCAAATATACATTAAAACTGTGTCACTGCTCAAAACTATGCCTTTGAGATTTTTCCAATCACATTTTTCTATTAAGATTGCCTTGACTAAATTCCTATTGTCCAGGAGAAAAAAAATGTCATTCTCTTTTATTTCAGAATCTCCGCAAGTTCCCACAGTCAGCCTCCTTTTTACTGAACAAACAGTGATAACACTCACCATTGAAGAATCGACGAAAACAACAGCTCCTCCAACTCGTAAGTATACGATAACTATATCGTCATACATCTGATAATTTGAACTCACTTTTTCCTGGCAATTGAACAGTCAATAAGTTTTTCATTTTAAAAGAGTAGAAGAATAAAAAATGACTGTTTCACTTCTTTTCCGGATCGGCGTGAGAAATATTAAAACGCTTTTGAAATGCTGGGAGGACTTTGTGACCCCAACCGATTTAATATGCACCAGTCACCATTTAATACAAAGGGATTCTTTGTCCGGCAGGATTCAAACTCCCGTTTTCACGAACGCGAGTCCAACACCCTACCAACCAGACTATCCCCGCACGTAACAGTCCAGATTATAAGAATGGAGCAGTTTTTTTTCCTTAGTCAGGCTGTAAGAATCATACAAAAATCAGGTTAATATAAGCAATAATAAGAAGTAGCACAGTGAGATCAATTAAAAAAATGGTCTTATTTTTTGTGTTCAGTTTTTAGTTGGAGTTATTTGCGTGGAGATGTATAGTACTGGAAAATACGATACATAAAAAGAATTCAGTTAGGTCGACCGAGGCTTATACTCCATAATTGTTGTTAACACTAAACATACCATAACCATTCAAATGACCGTTTAAGAACATTTGCATTAATTGAAAACAATTAAATGTTTACAAAATTAAATGTTGCAAAGTACAAAATTAAATGTTGTAAATGTTGCAAAATTAAATGTTTACAAAGTTAAGAGCTGCTTGACAAAAATTAAATGTTTTGGCAAGCAGCTTATATTTTGTTTTGATAGCTTTGCTTCATTTCTAACTAACTGTTAGTTTTTACCCAGAAAAATGTCGAAACAATCCAGTCAGCACACGTTCTAAGAAGAAATAATATTAATTATAAGAATTATAATTTTTATACATTCTTATAATTAAAAGAATAATGAGAAGAAATATGTTTGCGGAAAATATACAATGGAAACACCCTGAATTTGTAAAAAATGCGTTGAGCAATAAATTAAGAATTCTTATTTTGTTTTATAATTATGTTTGTAATAGATAAAAATTGACATTATACAATTTCGTTTCATTGTTATAAAGTTTTAGTTGTTTCCTTCCTAACATCCATATTCTATACCAGTGATTCTCAACCACTGTGCCGCGGCACTTTTGTGTGCCGCCAAATTCTTAAAATGTGCCGCCTAATATTAGAAATGATACAAAAAAAAAATTATAATACTTTTTTTTTACGAGTAAAGTCTAAATTAAAGAAAAGTGTATATATATATATATATATATATATATATATATATATATATATATGTATATATATATATATATATATATATATATATATATATATATATATATATATATATATATATATATATATATATATATATATATATATATATATATATATATATATATATATATATATATATATATATATATATATATATATATATATATATATATATATATATAAGGATATATAATTTTTTCCAGGCTTTAACCGCGTGAATATTTTGTCGGCGATTGTCTTGTCTCTGACAATCTTAAAATAAGTGAAAATAAGAAGGAAGCGTTTAAATTGTTTTTGGCAATTTTAAAAAATAATGAAATAAGTAGAAAATTTAATGACTATTAAAATTATTAATTAACAAAAGAAATAAAGCTAAATATTAACTTTCAAACGGAAATAAAAGCTAATCATTAAAGTAAGCTATGCAATTAATAGTTATAAAAGCTAATTAACAAAGGATAACTAACGAAAAAATAAGCTAACAGTTTGATAATTAGCAAAAAAAAAACTAGTTAACAAGAAATCACAAAAAATAACAGTTAATAACTATAGAAAACAATTTAATAATTAATAACTAGCAAAAAAAAATTAGTCGAAAAAAATAATTAATCTCTTAATAAATGTACTTTTGTAGTACATATTATTTTATTTCACGTTCAAAATTATTATCAAAAACTATTTAACACAGTTCATTATAGGTTAGTAAACAATTCTTAAACTAATTTTTTTCATTGTGTGCCGTCAAATTTCGAAATCGTTAAAAGTGTGCCGCCACAAAAAAAAGGCTGAGAATCACTGTTCTATACATTCAATTAAGAAACCAAGTCTGGCGACCGGCTATGATAGAAATAGGTATATACTAAGTGTTGGCATGTTTAGTGTTAAAGAGACGATTTGCAGAAAATTGTATGTATGTAAGAAGTGTTTTTTCTCCAACAGAATACATGATGCACATCCGTGAAGGTAATGGTCATTGGATTAAAATTCCTCTCACTCCCAATCAAACAGAATACAAGGTGGGTGGTTTGATTTCTGGTGGTCAGTACAAACTCTACGTGACAGCTCGAAATGCCAATGGAGACAGTGGACCTTCCGACGTTCTCACTTTCAGAACACACCAAGAAAGTAAGTCGATTCCTAATAAATTGCAATTTCGGACGACATATATTAAAAGAAAAATTGAATGTTTTTTTTTACTAATTTCAAAAATATTTTTATAATTCAAGGGAAATGCAGTAAAACCTCGGCACATCAATATTTTGGGGACCCAATAAATATATTGGTGCAGTGTAGAGAAATATATTGTTATATCAAGGACGTACAAACTATGATGAAACAATAAGATTTTTTTAACATTCATGTTATATATGTATTAACTATAAATATATTTATATATGATATAAAGAATTAATTTTCAGAGTCTAAATTATGGTTAAATATTAAAAACAATTGAAATAAATTCAGAAAATAAGATCGTAAATATATCTGAAAATCGTTTTTATTGAAAATAATCCGATATTTTTGTTTGTTTATTCATTTTTTTTTTACTGTTAAGTCAACCAACAAAGTATCCATTGAATCCAAAGCACGAAAATGATTTTCATTTGTGAATGGTGACTCCACCCACTCTCTATGGAAAAAATTCTCTTTTACGTGTTAATGTGATGCGTGTGGTCATTTGCGACTCATGATCAGCTTTTAACATGAAGGAAACGAAATCAGACAGGAATGTTACATGTATGACTTCTTAAGAGATAAGGGATGCAATTCTGAGAAAGGAAGCTCTTGGGGTGGTCAGCAGTGAGTCTTCTCTTTTTCTTAAAAAAAGGCAATGGATGATAAAATAACATTTTTTATATAATTTGAAAACCAATTATAAATGGAGAAAATAGGGTTGAAACTTGGAAAAAAATCGTTTTTAAAGATGTTTATTGCTTCAGAGAATATCGTAATTGTGAGAGGAGGGTAACATTAATTCATATGCAAGTTCGTCGGGGCCATTATTGTTCTATCGGATATTGTAGAAGCGAGCGTTCAATGTATTATGACAATTTTCCTTTTTTAAAAAAATAATATGTAAAACAGTGTTTTTGGAGAAAAACTTCAATGTTAGGATGTTTCTAATGTAGTGTCATGTGTAACAGTCCTGAATTCTTTTCGAAAAGAAGAATAAAGAAGAATAAAACAAAAAGAAAGAATAAAACAAAGAAAAATTATAGACATATGAAAAAAGGGGGGTGGGAAATAATAAGTAAAAAAAATAACAAACAACATTTTATTTAAAAAATAAATAAATAAATAAATGAAATGTTAATTAATAAAACCGGAAAAAAAGCCGGAAAAAAAAGATATAATCTTTTCTTCAGCCCACACGATTATATCCGCAAAGCAGAATGCTTTCTGATATTGTATCAATACAGCCAAAGCAAAATATATTAATACAATAGTGAGAGGAGCACTTAAAAAAAATTTTTTTTTTTATAAAATAACTGCAAATAAAATAGATCATAAAAAGTAAAAATAACATGTAAAATCAGATGAAACTTATTGTTTTTCTTAACTTTCTTAGTGTTTTCTTGTATTTATTTATTTATTTATATATATATATATATATATATATATATATATATATATATATATATATATATATATATATATATATATAAATAAATAAATAGAGTATATAAGATATATATATATATATATATATATATATATATAAATAAATAAATAGAGTATATAAGATATATATATATATATATATATATATATATATAAATAAATAAATAGAGTATATAAGATATATATATAAATAAATAGAAAAGAAATTTATATATTTCCTTTTCTTATTAACTTGATACATTCAAATATTTTTTTAATGCTTATGACCATCGAATTTTCACAACATATAAGGCTATGACTTGAATTACATGAGATGCTTGTGAACAACTTGTAGAGATTTTCCATTTTCAAGAGTTTGTGTCACAGCAAATAATTTTTGATGCAGTTGAAACCGGAATAAGAAAATACAATTTAATTATTTTACAATGATTTGTTTCTGAGTAAATAATAAGAGAATGTTTCAAAAATAAAGGTGGCAGCAGCTCCATGTTCCAGTATGAAGAGGAAGATATTGCTTTGCCATTTTATCAGAAACTTTCCTTCATTATCCCCGTCGCTGTTTCCATGACAACGATCTTCGTTGTCCCCATTGCTGCCTGCTGTTGCCTCAGAAAACTCAACACCCTTCACGCTCCCAACAGAACAGGTAATTCTTATAGATTTGTGATGTACTAAAATAAATTAATGAAAACTAATCAATAGGATGTGTCACAAAAGCATAATGGTAGAACAGTTTGGGAATTATCCACATCTAGAAGAACATGGCCCCATATCTCTCCTTACTATTGACCCATAACATTCAAACTGGGCCACGCATTGTATTACCCGGTACTTATAGGCTTAAGAGGAGGCCCACAATGTGGCCCTATAAGTTATTATATATATATATATATATATATATATATATATATATATATATATATATATATATATATATATATATATATATATATATATATATATATATATATATATATATATATATATATATATATAGTGCAAAACCATTACATATATGTTTGGAACATTTCCGCATAATATGATCTGATCCGTGATCTATCGTACCTTTGAAAGGACTCTATATCCTGACTATCTGCGCACCTGGAAAGTCATGGATTTCGGTATTGAACGAAATTTATCATGATTTTAACTATTTTTTTAAAAAAATCATTGAAAGTCATGGATTTGGATGGCTGAAAAATCTCATTTTTAAAGTGGAATTTATCTCCTCAATTTCACAGTGTTTTAAATATCTGAATGTGTTACAAAATCCTCCCTCCTAGTCACATTTTATTAAAATATAAAATTTTCTTATGGTGTTCTTTAAAAATTATGGTATTCTTAAATAATGAACGAAAGAACGTCATTTCTAGTGTAAATTATATTTTAAAATCCTGTGATTTCAGAATTTATTTATTTATTTTTTGTTTTATCAATTTTAAATGCTAACTGAACCAAACCAGTCATTGGCGAATTTTTTTATTCCCTTATGAGAACACAAAAATCAGGAGCATTTCTTTCTTTACTGATAATCAAGAAAAGTATCTTTAGAGTATAATTCTGCAGAAAAAAAGAAAGAAAAAACGTCCTAAAAATTCTGCAGAAAAGGAAAAAATGCTGCTGCATGATTGAGTGGATAAAGGAGAATTATTAAATTAATTGTTATGTTTTTGTCGGAGAAAATAGTAACTTCGGTAAGTCATGAAAAATTCTTGGAATCAGTCATGAAAATTAATGAATATGAAAATCTAAAATGTAACAGATACCCTCGCGATAGAAGCTTTTCATTTTAATTGTGTTTTCACTTCCACTACAAATTTAAATTTAGAAACAGGAATTCATTTAAACTTCTTGAATTCGGTATCGATATTTTGAAATGTTTTAATAAAATTATTGTAGGATTACTTATTCACTTCGTAATCCTGAGTTACTTATTATCCTGAGTAGCCTTAATTATCAGATGATACTATACAGCTTTATTGTTTTAACGCTACTGAAACCGGTTTGTACTTGTTTACGTTTGTGTATCAATGGGTTAGCATTGTAATGCAATACGTTTAAAATAAATACAAATGGGAAGCATATGAAAAAATCTCCTGACTAAAAACCCATTACATGTATGTTTAAATACAAAAGTATTGCCTATAAACTCGTGCAAATATTAAAAAAAAAAACTACAGCGGGTCTCATAATTTGATCTAAGTATTATAATACAGTGGTTCTTAACCTTTTTAAGCCGCGACCCAAATTTGAGAAATATGTTCATGTCGCGACCCAAAAAAAAGTCTAAATTTTTTCGTTGCTTTATTTTAGATCGTATTTTTAAAAAATCTTCAATCCTACGATGATGATTTTTTATAACTTACAAATTTTTTATTTATTTTTTTAATAATTAAGATAAACAAAAGTATTTTTCGATCCAAGGAAAATTTAATTAATAATCAAGTGTTTTTAATAATTTTTATTGACCAAATTAAAATATATTTATAACTTTTTGAAAATAATTGACATTTTAACTTATTCCTTGACTTAAAAACCGCCACTCCTGTGGAACTATTTTTCTACCTCTTAGAGAGGGCCCTTATGTTAATTCTTTTTCACTTTTTTATTTTCCTTTTTATTTTAAACATTAACTACTAAGTATCTTTTATTCTTATATTAATTTTGCACCTTGATATGCTAAACTAATTTTGAGTCATGTGCCTTTTTTAATTATTATGTACGAACGAGGATTAAGGGTATAGAGTTACCCAGGTACCTCATTAAGCCTAGGCTGAGTAAGCCACAATGACTTCTTCTAGGAGGTGTTGGTATTGCTTATTATTTGGTGTTTTACTAACTTTTTTGATTCGACTCAGCGCGACCCAATTTTGGGTCGCGACCCACAGGTTAAGAACCGCTGTTATAATATACTGAACGCCATATTATTGTAGATACATTAGGCCTAATCAATGTAGCTGACGTCCATAAAGTTATACCTGATATAATAAATATTCTATATCGATATAATATATCGTCTAATTTATCCTATCGTCAAATTTATATTATATATCGCCCAATATAACCCACTGACACACTTACGTAAACAAGTGCAAAAACAGTGGCGTAAAAACAATAAAGCTGTATAGAGTATCACCTGATAATTAAGATTTCACATAGACTCTTATAATGCGTCTAATAATTTGTCCAGGGACTGCATCTTATCATTTCTTAATGTTTTTCCAGAAGGTGTTGAGTCACGTGGCTTCCAGTACACTGTACCAGGATCATCTGCTCCACCTAGACCTCCTCATCCCAGCAGTCAACCCTCCTCCTCATCGGGTCATTATTCTACTCTACAGAATTATGGGAGCGTCATACCACCCTGTGATCCAAGGTTCAGTCAGTTTATGATTGACAACAAACTAGCAACACACATAGTTAGCCTTCCGTAAGTACACATTTCTGTGAGTCACTCAGATGTTACTGTTCACTTCAAACTGCCTTTCTAAGAGCCGTGGTGGTTCAGGGGATAGAGCGAGATGAACCGGGTTCGAATCCCAGCGAGGGCCGATAGATACGCTTTCAGCATGCGGTTCGCACCGGCCACAATGCTGACGTAAAATATCCTCAGTGGTAGACGGATCATGGGTTAGAGTCACCTTTCCGTCAAGTTAACCGCGGGTAGTTCTCGTGGTCTTCCACTTCTTGTACGCAAATGAGGGATAATTCCAGCAAAAAGTCCTCCATAAAGGCAAATTTCTCCCCATACTCGAACTAGGAGTTCCTTGTCTTCTGGATTGGGTTCAAAATTAAAAGGCTACGGAGTTGAGCATGATTAGTCGTAAATTCAAAAATTGGGTTGGCTGTTCAACGACAGTTTCAAAATAAAATAAAATTAAACAACTGAGAATAGAGAAATGAATGAGAAAAAATAAAACAAGATGTAACCGTGATAACCAAAATGAACTACTTTGGCGTGTGTATTTCCAAGCAGAATCGAGGAGAGACGTTGAACTTATGACATTAATCTGCATTTCTATGAATGAAACAAGATTCCAGAGCACCAAGATGAGCTGATGGAGAAGAATGGGAAAAAAATTACAATTAAATTTATGTCCCAAGTGCCAAACGACGTGCGGCATTGAATGATACAGCGAGTTCTTGTATTTCCAATGAGCTGCACAATCGGTCTTGCCGATGAGCAAACCTAGTGCGTTCTCCAGAGGTGGTATCCACTCTTTCAGGACCACCACAATGGGTGAGACACCGTTGGTCATATTGATTTGGACGTCTAGCTTCTGCCACACTAGATGGCAGCACCGAGACTCTATTTGGATGCTAAAGTGCACTAGGAATTTAATTTTGCCGGAAGTGCCAAGAGCCAATAAGGCACTCCAGGGATCTTTTACATGCCGCATAATCATACGACATGGCCGCTGAGGATTTTCTGCATCCCGAAAATCCGGTGTCTGGGCCGGGAATCGAACCCGCAGCCTTGGGCTCAGAAGGCCGCCGACAAACCAACTGCGCCACCCAGCCACTCAGCGACTTCTTGATAACAGACGCATTTGTCGTGTTTTCTAAATTTAGAGTTCGTTTAATTAAATAGGAATTATCTTATGCCCAAAAATATCTTATTATAATTATCTTATTATAATTATCTTATTATCTTATGCATTATCAAATTATATTTTTATAATTATCTTCTTATCTTATTAATTATCAAATTATATTTTTATAATTATCTTATTATAATTATCCTATGCAAAAAAAGAAGCGAAAAAACTAATTACCCTGAATAATTTTTGATCTATTTATCAAATTTTTGTCTACTAGGACTGAATCCTAATGTTTCGAGGGGATTTGTTTGATAAAAGTTGATTTGAAAACATTAATCCTAATGTTTAATGTCTTCAAATCAAATTTTGAAATAGCCTGCTATTTCAAAGGCAATTTTTCAGAAACTATTCGATCGATTTCGTTGAAATTTTTGCATTTCGTCATATAAAATTACATTCTTTGAAATGATGGAAAAATTTGGATATCATATCATTCAAAAGTTTTCAACTGTTATCAAGCAAAATAATCAATAATTATTAAAAAGAAATTATTTTTTTGCAAGAAGTTATCTTTTGGAAATTGAGAGAAAATTTTTTCAATTCGCTTAAAAAGAAACATTCGATTTATAGCAAAATACGTAAAAAGTAAAATTAACATTATGGGGTGTAAACTTCAGACCGCTCTCCCGACCCAACTATGGGGGCCACATTCCCCATATTCTGTCTACCCACTATAGTTTGGGGGTCAGAAATCTGAATCTGTCAGAAAAACAGCACGTTCATTCAGAAGAAAGTACGTTTTTGTGTCTGATATAGTATTTTAAAGTATCGTCTGCACTAACTAATTATATTATATTTTAGATCACCTCCTCGAACCGTTAAGATTGAGATAGTAAGTGAAAATCCGATCATAAGATTCTGATTTTTTATCCGTGCATAACTTAAACCATAATCCGATTTTTTTCCTTCTATGAACCATGTCCTGAGTGGTAGTTTATTTGCGGTAAAAGAAACTGAGAGTTTGACGCAGTAGTGGGTCAGCACTTATAACAATTTATTCTGCTGAATTCAATGCTTTTAATACACTATCTTTGTCAAAAGTATCCTGACAACCCGGAAGTTATCCATACCACGGAGGGTTCAACCCTCCGTGGTATGGAGCGTTCTGAGGCACATCTTAATATAATATTGCTTCCCCTTTTGCATCGATGACAGCCTGCAGCGTTTCCACCAGTTTTTGATAGGACACATCTGTGCTTACAGTGAGAATTTGGCTGGCAACATAATCTGCTCTCTAATTCGTCCCAAAGGTGCTCTATAGGATCGGGCCTCAGAGAAGGCCAGTTTTTGAACACCCATTTCGTCAAACCAAGTGACGAGAAATGAGCCGGCACCATGGAGTTTGGAATGCTGTACTCGAGCACTGCTTTCTTTGACAGTTGTTTCTCCAAGACTGTTTATGACCTCTTGATGTTCCGGCAGTGGAGATGAAATTTCTTCTCGATTCCATCAGCCATGGGTCCCGCAGTGGACTGATAGTAAAGACGCGGCTCCCGCATCGCTGGTTGCGGTCAGTAAGCGGATGTAATCACTCCCAAGTCATCGGGGTATCAAAGCAAGGGAGCCATCCAGTTTGCAGAGGATCAAAATTGCGACTATTTGCAACTACTTTAGGCTTGAGGCGATTATGGCAAATTTTTTTTCGGAATCGGGGGAAGGCAGAGCACCCATTTCGTCAAACCACTTCTGTAGTCCCTGTGTAAATGGAAGAGAAATGGAGAGTGCAGCATTGTCCACATACACAGACCCCCCCACACCATTATGCTTCCACCACCACAACCCGGATAACTTTTGGACAGATAGTGTATCATTCTTTTTGTTTTCTTCTTAATAGTATTTTTTTCTCTTCTAGCCCAAAGCCAACTGTTTGAGGAAGAGAGAGATTGTAAATATGTATCCATCTGCAGAGAATATGTATATAAATGTCTATAACATTCACATACTATGGATGTTTTTATTTTTATCACAGATCCTTAGATGGAAAAGAAGTGTGATAATTAAATATATTTTTTAAAAAAACAAATCTATCCACTTGAATGGCTTTTTCTATTTTTCATTAAATTGTTATCTTGCAATGAAACACATTTCTTTGATTTCGAGTAGGGTTGTAACGTCATGGGAAGAGATATGCTTTTCCAATGTAACTCTTTTATTATTACAGCGGTTGCCAAAAAGACACGGGGGTTCTGAGAGTTTAACCAGCTATGTTTTTTTGTAACTGTGCCATGTACAGGGTATATGCCCACCTGGAAAGTCATACATTTTGGTATTGAACAAAATGTGTCACGAAATGTTGTGATTTTAACTATTTTTTAAAAAAAAAAGGAAAGTCATGGATTTAAGTCGCCGAAAAATCTAATTTTTGAAATTGATATCAGCCCCCCAATTCCATGGTGTTCCGAAAATCTGAATTTGTTACAAAATCCCCACTCATGGTCATATTTGATTAAAATATAAAATGTTTTTATTCTGTTCTTTAAAAAATATGTTGTTCTTTCATAAAATGAAAGAAAGAACATCATTGCTAGAGCGAATTATCTTTTCAAATTCTGTGATTTCAGAATTTTTGTTATTATTTTTTTACTTTCTATTTTGAAATTTTAGCTGAAGCAAGCCAGTCATGGGTGAATTTTTTTTATTATTCCGAAATAAGAACAGAAAAGTCAAGAGTGTTTCTTTCCTTTCCGATGCGCAAGTAAAGTATCTTTAGAATATAATTCTGCAGAAAAAAAAGAGGGAATTATCAGTCATTTCTGGAGGGAATTATCTTTTAAACTTCTGATTGCAGAATTTTTGTTATTATTTTATCAATTTAAAATTCTAGCTGAAGCAAGCCAGTCATTGACGAATTTTTTTATTCCGAAATGAGAACAGAAAAATCAGGAGTATTTCTTTTCTTTCCGATGAACAAGAAAAGTATCTGCAGAAAAAAAGAAAAACAAATTATTTGCTTTTGTATTTTTTCCCAGCTATTTTATGGCTTCCACTCTTTCTTCCACTCTGTTTTTTAAGTTTAAAATCTATAAATATATGAAGGTACAGAGTATAAAAGTTTTGATTATACCTATCATTTCAATGAATGTTATTATAATGCTTTTTAAATTTATTGTTGTGTTTTTGTCGGGAGAAAATGGTAATTTCGTGAAGTCATGAAAAATTCTTGGAATGAGTTGTGGAAAGAAATGAAAAGTCCTGAATTTCAAATTTAAAATGTAGCACATGCCCTGTCATTCAGAACTAGATTAGATTCAGACCTGCGAATTCCTTTCTTTAACGTAAAATCAAATTTTAAAAGACTAGTATTGATAAAACGATAAAAAAAAATTTTTTTTTCTTCAAATCCAATATTTGAAAAATAGTATCTTTAGTATCTATCTACAATGGACTCTATTCATGAAATCGGGGTTGTTCTAAAAGAAGAGTGATTACTTAGGATTATACACAGCCGAATAAAGAAAAAATTGGGAACCGCTGATGCATGAAGCATTCTTTTTTTGTGCAACGATGACAAGCTGCAGAAAGAAAAAAAGTGACTTTTGATCATAATTTCAATTACGTTTAATATTTTTTTATGAGCAAATTGTCTAAAAATACCTCTTACTACATTGATACAAAGTATATGCAGTCTCTGGCCAAATTATTAGAAGTCTTCTAAGATTCTATGTAAAATCTTAGTTATCAGGATTCTATGTAAAATCTTAGTTACCTAATAATATGGTCGGAGACTTTAAGATTATAAATGTATGTTTTCTCTGAAGGAAGATCAGTCGCAGTTCATGATTGTATTGTAATTTATTTGAGAATTAATAATCGCCAAATGTGGGTACCCAGTGTAAATGTGTTGATTATATGAATAACTGTTGCCAAAGTTGAAATAAAATGTATATAAAATTTTTATAAAAAAATACACAATTTTTAATTCGTTGATTCAATATTATACATATTTAGAAAAGTTATATAGAAAAAATTCAGTTATATTTGTAGAAAAAAAAGAGACTAAACTATGTACATTGTAGCCTTGTTGTATATTAATAAAAGCTTTAAAATTTAATGTGCGTTATTATTTTGAATTGTTATTATTTTGAAAAATATTTCCTGTGATAGCATTAAAACATCCTCTTATTGTGTTTTAATTTTTATTGCAGAAGTGAACAGAGAGGACGAATCTGTGGAGTGTGTGCCACTAGGGGGCACTGAAATACATTGTTAAAAATTCCAAGCCACGTTACAGCAAAAAATTTTTATTATTTACTGGCCACATAAAATGGAGCTACAGTTTACCATATCTTGGTATTTTCACTAGCTCCAAATATGAGTAGAAAGTGGCACCAAAAGTAGGCATTTTGAAAAATGCAAAACACCTATTTTCATTCTTTTTTTTTTGTTTTATAAAAGCAGAGGAAGGTTACACCATTATTAGGTATTTTTATTGCATTCAAATGCAGGCCAAGGGTTAAACTATTCACCGTAAGTAGGTAATTTTATGGCATACAACTAACTATTTTATACCACCAGCCAAATTTATAAAGGCAACATAAAAGAAATGAACTTTAATGAATGCAAATAAAACATTTATTAATCTAAATAAGTTGATACTTGAAACAGCATACTTTAGTCGTCCTGAAACATCGAGTTGTAAAGAAATGATGACGTCGTAAACAAATATCATTCAGTTTACAGTCACAGTCAAAGTTTGTGTCTTTTTTCCAAATTTTGGTCCAGTCAGTTGCACCATGGAAGTATATATCTGAGTAATACTTCTCAATTTATGGTGTCACTAAAATAAAATGGTATAACTAAACTTTGGGAAAATGATAAACTTTGCACAAAATACTGGCTAACCTCTTCCCGATTAAACTAAGGTTTCTTACGCATAAAAAAACTCTAATTTTAACTCAAAACTTGTGCATCATGTTTTGTTTTAGTGACTTGTATTTATTAATAAAATTAAAAAATATGTTGATTTTTTGCATTTTTTTTCCATCAAAATAATTGGTAAGAGAGGCGCTTAAAGATTTTCCCAGTTTCTTTTTACAGATTAGTGGCATTCCAGAATTACATATCAAATTCATTAACATTTTTTGAAACCATTAAAAAAAAGTAAAAACCTGTACAATATGAGCAGCCATCCTATACGGATTGAGGAAGAAAAAGATTTTGAATGTAGTGCACGCTCTACTTTGTTGTAGAAGAGGTGTGTGAAAAAAAAAAAAACATTAATTACCTCACTTTCATTTTATTGCTTACCACATGCGTGGCTGCTTAAGGATATTTTTACTTACCTCATTATTAAACTTAAATATTCTTAAAATATTGTTTTTTTTACTTTTCGATTGTCAGCTGATGAAAGTTCGTAACTGAGAAGAACAATTATAGTCACACATATATAATTCAGGGTGAGCAGCGTTTTTAAAAAGTACTTAAAGGTGCTTATTTTCGATTTTAAAAAACCCTTAAAAGTGCTTTTTTTTAAAATTGCGTGTTTTTTAAAAGTCCTTTATGTTCCCTTTTTAAAAATGAGATTTTTTTTTTATCATGTCAGTTTTTGCAGCGAATTATACCAAAATCGACGTTGTTTTCACACTATTCAATTCAATGCTTTCACAATTCATGCAACCACAATAATATTATTATTAGGATATGCGCAGCAATGAAAATTCATCTTGCCTTGCATATATTATAATTTTTTTTATTAGAGCGCTTATCCTAGGTATATTAGGGGAGATTTCTGTATCGTTATCTGTTGAAAGAATAATCGCCAAGTCTTGGCAACTTACGGCCACCGGCCCGCAAGATATTAGAAAAGAATTCGCAGAAAATGACCAACACGTAGCCACCCCCGGGCAAACACCTATACGCTTTTTTTTTTAATTTTTTTTTCAATTTCAAGTTTAAAATCTATTTGGCCCCTTGGCGATTGTAGTTGTCGTAACAAATCACGATACAAAAATATTCCTTTAAATTTTTTTAAAAAAATAAAGAGTTCAAAAATATTTTTAGAGTGCTTGAAAAGTGCTTATTTTTTGTTCAAACATTTGGCTACGCACTCTATAATTCTATAATTTTAAATCAAATGTACAGTGCACAAAAAGAATAATAACGTAACATTCTGACACGCTTCCTTATTGAACTCCGAAGTGTCATGCATCACTGGCATGCGCTTCATTACATATATATATATATATATATATATATATATATATATATATATATATATATATATATATATATATATATATATATATATATATATATATATATTCCTAGTTCATTTCTTAATTTCTATTTTAAAAAAATCTTAAAAAACTTGGTACATTAATTTTTAATTTTTATTTAATTTTTCTGTTTTAAGAATAAGCTCTGATTTTTTCAAGGTAGGAACTAACTATGATAAACTATTCCTAAAGCCACTGGACGGAATAGTTTGGATGTATGACCTTTTATACTGGATTAGTTAAATATTTTTTAGTTACTTTTTAATATTTGTAGCCTCTTAAAATTAATTTAATTTTAATTGTCCAGTATAATAAACAGTTTATTTATTTATTTATTTATTTAATTATTTTTTATTTCTGTATAAGTGGAATGGGCTCTGGTTCGTAAAGAACCACCGCAGATAAATGCAGGTGATACGTGTATACTTTAAAATTATGTAAGGTTGTATGAATGAAGAATAAAACCTATAAACGGTTTTCTATTCCTGTATGCAGGCTCTGATTTTTAAATAAGTCACCCTATGAAAGATGGATATGTGTATTCTGTAAAATTATGAATGAAGGATGGGTCTATAAACGGCTTTCTATCCTGACAGACTGACTTTTAAATTAATTTCCCTATTAATGATTTTTTTAATTTTTTTTATTTTTATTTTTTTATTTATTTATTTATTTATTTATATTTTTTTATTTTTTTATTTATTTATTTTTTGTTTTTTTAAGACTGCTAATTTATTCAATCCGTTAAACATTTTTATTATTATTTCAATTTTATTACCTTTTTACTAATTGTTTCTCATAGATGGCAGCACTAATATTTTACCTAAACATTTTTTTCTTCTTCTTCGATCAAATGTTTTTTTTTTTTTAAATTTTATTATATTCGATTCAAGCTATAAGCAATATTTTACATCTTCGCGATTTTTGTTAACTGTTTTATTATTGTACTTTTAAACCTAAACCGCGTTTTAATTCACGCCGGTAAGTTTGATTTCCTATTACATTTTTCTTTTATTTCATGATTTTTTTCAAAATAAGGTTTTTTGCGATATCGACACATATAAAGAATAATTTTTATCTTAGGATAATTATTCTTTATTCAGAAATATCGCATTATTTATGGCAATTAGATGTGTCTTGACAACGACTATTTGCTTATACCATTCTTGTTTCTCTACCATTTAGTTTTTTATTTTTATTTTATTCATGTTTTTCATGTTAATTTGTGTATATATATATATATATATATATATATATATATATATATATATATATATATATAATAATTTTGCCAGGGACTATTCATATATATTGCGAAAAGTGATTGCTCAAATCTGGAATTCATAACTTATTTTACTTTTCAAGACGAAGAAAAAAATTCATTGCGTTTAGAAGCTTTCGCAGGTCGTCAGCCCAAGTTATGCTAAAAAACACCTCTAGGAAGTCTCCCAAATAGTCACCTTTTTCTGAATTATTGCATTTTTTAGCCTGTTCAGTCAAGAAAAGTTGTCATAGTCGTCTCAGGCCAAAAATAGTTGCAAATAGTCGCATTTTAGTCACCTGTATAAGCCAAGTAGTCATTGAATGAAATACGTAAATGACCCTTCCGTGTGAATGAACCGAGGTGATCGAATGGAGAGCAAGAAATCGATATTTCCCGTCATGCATCTCTTCCTCTCTCTCATCCTTCATCTGGATTGGCTTCTGGAAAGGATAGACATCATTAGACTGGGGGATTTCTTTTGCTGCCAGACTGGGGGCATATTTTATACTCTTTGATACCTCGACCCTTGTTATTTTTTGACAATTTGATATAGGTAAATATAAAGGAATCGGAAAGACGTGGTAAATGGAAGATTAAGTCTTCCAATCGCCATTTTTTCTTAAAACTTTGTCTTCATTATTCGAAATGAACTTGGTAATTTGTACCCTATTTTGAGAAATGCTTTGCATTATTACCCAGAAAGCAAAGTAAGGTTTATTTTCACTCCGCAAAAATCTTTTAATGTAAGCCTAAAAAGGTTTGTTACGCGGTTTACCTGTAAACCTTCTAACCTTAAAACGAGAGTTGTGACCATCTGCTCTATTCAACGCACCTTGGAAACCAACCTTCTATATAAAAACCTTAAATAGAGGTCAACTTAGGGTTTTCAAGCGTGAAAAATTCTTTTTATAAAGCTAGTCTCAAGGTGAAAATAATCTTAAATCTAGGTAATTACAAGGTTTCTTTTCGTAAAGTCTTGTATGGTCAGCTAAAATCCGTCTTGTCTTGAAATTTTAATGGACAAAGCTTTAAAAAATAATTTTTAATCCTTTTAGAATGAAAGGGTTAAACTGCAATATTTTTGTTTTATTGTCAAAAGGTTTTTAGTACAAACATTATCGTGACAATAGAAAGAAAATTCTGAAACAAGGTTGCCTTTAAGATTACATGCTTTTTGGGTAATATCAACAGTTTAACCGTTTAAATTGTTTGGCAATGTTTACCTAATTGATAGCAATTAATAATGCTTTGCATTATTAATATCAACAGTTGAACTGTTGATATTAATCGTTTAAAGGCTTGGTTTCTTAGGACAAGACGCCGTCAGCTGGAAATCAGCGCTAACCTCTGATTGGTCCATTTGTGAGTTTGATAGTATACGTCATCGAACGCTCATCTTGAACTACAATTGCCGTCCAACTCAACTGCAGTTGGATTACAACGTGACGTTAACTACAGAAGCAATGGCGGACAACATCCAACAGCACATTGAAATCAGCCAAGATTTTGATTCTGACATTAAACATAGCTTCTTCATTAAGCATAGCACTCTTCATTTAACTCAGCTATAATGTGTTTCTTCTTGGACAAAGTCATTATTTGTTCTCTAAAGCACTGGTCGACAGTAACAAAAACAATACAAATTCAAAATAAATATTTGTTTACGTTATTAACGCATGCGCAATGAGAGATAATGTCTGCGTTGGACCAACTGCTCACGCTGAGCTAACAAAAAAGTTTTTTTTTTTTGGCGTCAGCTCTACGTCAACTTTCCGCTGACACCCTGATAAGGCGCTAGTTCTAAGAAATCAGGCCTTGAGCTAACAAACCAGTATTTTGTTGGCGTCAGCGGGACGTTGACGTCCCGCCGACGCTCAGATAAGGCGTTTGTCCTAAGAAACCAGGCCTTAAGATGTTCAACATTTAAAAAAAATGTCCATATGTTTTAAAAAGTGGCCTCTGTATAAAATTGCACTCAATGAACTTAATAGCTTTTGATTGATGGTTTTTAACTTTTGAACTTGCTTATAACGAAAAGACAACACTATTTGCTTGTTACAAACTAGAGCTCCTTAAAAAAATTATGATAGTTGATATATACTTACTTAATCAATTCCCACCTACGGTCATGGTTAAGCAAATAAATTATAAACATGATACTTAGTTTAATGTATTTATTGTTGTTGAGTACAAAAGAGGTTAGTTATAATTGTCTTTTTGTTATTCATCAGTTAAGGAACATCGTCGACATTACTAAGGAATTTTTCCAAGAACAGGTTGAAATAAGTAAAAATTTTATGAGTCACCAAAAAACGGGATCTTGTCAAATCATCAGGGCTCATTGTAAACGAGTTAATTTAATTTATTACATGCAGGGCTATCTTAACGGCATGCAGAGCATGTTTCAAACTCCTGTAACATGTCATAATGTTTAGAAAACGAACGAAAAATATGTTATAAACATAAAATAAATCATTTTTAGGACATGCAATAATTTTAACATAGTTAAGCACATTTTGAGTACCCCAAAAATTCAATTGAAGCATTTTTAAACTAGACATAATTGAAAAAAAAATGCTATCCAATTGTAATCCTAAGATAATAAAATAATTTTTAATACCATGGAAGAGGTAATTGAAATGATTGAATCAAATAAACATAAAGGTATAACAAATAAAAAAAATGAAAAGGTATGAATTATTTTGTCCAACTAAAGAGTTATTAAGACATCTTTCATTGTACAAGTACCAACAATTTTCATTGGAACATAGAAAAATAAAATTCCGTTGCCTTTTTAAGCTTTCTTGGTGATAAACTATTTAAATTATTGGTGTTCGCCTAATATTCAATCACTGTTTGTAGAAAAAAAAATGCATACTTTACACAATAGAATATATTTATTGTAAAAATCATTTCAGTTGGCCAGACAGCCCAATCTGAGGCAGTGCCTTCCTCTGAAGATTTCTCCATAATGATTTCCGATTTATCTATAATCTTCAATCATTTTCATTGATTGCAAGAAATTCACCGAATCAGCTTGTTTCAACCACGTCCTTCCCCGCTTTCTTGTTCCAGTGGATTTAAAAAGCAACATCTTTTTTATTGTATTGTCATCACTTATTCGAATCACGTGGGTCATCCCATTCATTCTATTTATTTTTATGCATTTAATAATATCGGGTTGTTTATAACTCTAGTACATTTCAAGGTTAGATCTCCAACTCCAGTTATTGTTCAATCATTTATCATTGTTATATAATTTACACCCCCAAGTATTACACCACCAACATTATAGTAAAAACAATATGTTAAAAATCAGTCAAATAAATATTAATTACATATTTTAACTAATAATTAATTGATAAATAGTTATAAATTACTTATTACATATTAGCTTATTGGGTTGTAAACTAAGATAAGCGATCCTTAAAAAAATGACATGCTTATATAAACATTAAAATAGTCGAGAACAAAATTCATTTAAAGGGATTACCAACAAGGGGGGGGGATAGAAACAATGACAAGCTTCCTAAAACCGGGAAAACTTCCGGTGTATTCCTCCGCTTACGAATCGATGTGTGAACAGGCTTGATATTCCAGGAAGTTTTATTAGTGTCATTTGAGATCAAATGTATGCGTCATTTTAACATTTCTCATTCATTTTAACAACAGTTTCTCGTACTTTCTATCTGGTGTCCTGATCCTAAAGCAAATTTAAGGAAATAAATACCAAAACGTAAATAAAATGTAAGGTTTACTATGTATGGAGTGTTATACTTTATATGGCTATATTTGTGAAAAATAGCACCTTTGTTATTTTTTGTCTTTGCATCAAAGTATGCTTGCGAAGCATTCCGAATACATTTGTTGCTTGTTTCGTTTAAATTTAAATGGAAAGAATGCGTTATATTGTAAACACTATTATTATAATAATATTGGATTCCGCGCTTTTTCTAGTTTAGGCGTAAAAATCAATTTGAAGCAGTAAGTCGGAAGTCACGTGACGACTTTTAACCCACAGCAACATCTGTGCGTAGCTTTACATGATCAACCATCCCTAGCGATAAGTACGTATCCCGTTTCAAATGTAGATACAGTTGGCGTCCGCTATAGTGAAACGTCTCTGAAAAACACAAATCCAAAATATACAAAAATATATTTTATACACAAAATCCAAGCATCCAAAAATATATTTCAGAATCTTATAGTAGATTCCAATAATACATAATTTGATTTATGAATTGTTCACTGAGCAACCATGTTGAGTCCCTTAACATAGTTGCATTACAGTGAAGATATTCCTATGGGGGGAATATAACAGTATTCTGCATATAACGAAACCCTTCTTTCCCTGTAACGAATATTTTAAACGTTTATCTTTTCAATTTTTATCATTTTAGGAATTTTTTTATATTTATTGAACTTATTTTTGAAAAAAAAATTAATTTAAAATAGAAATTTTTGTGTTTGTTGTAACAATTGTTGTAAATGTTTGTTGTAAATTGTTGTAAAAATTCACTCTCGGTTGTTACTCTTAGATTACAAATTTCAGCGAAATGACTCATTTATAATGTCTTCATTTTCCATCATTATATACTTTGAATTTATCCCATGGAGCTCAACATTTATTTAAAAACAAGCAAAAAAGAAACTTGAGTCCACTATAAGCAAACTACAGATTTCTGAGCTCTTCACTATTGTTAAATAACCCGTAAAAACCTTATCAGCATCCGATTTCTTACTATAGTGGGGTTATATAGTATTTTTTCTGAAATGAAAAAAAAATTTCACCTTGAATGGGGTGAGAAATATTTTGTTACCCCATTTTCTTAAAAAATTTTTGTTTTTGTTTTATTCAAATTCTATAAATGCAAAAAATTTTTCATTCCGTGACTAATTTAAGACCCTTTAATATTTATAAAAAAAAGTGAATAACCTTTTATCAAACATACTTTATAGAACAAACTATATACCCTAGAGGCTATATTATTAAATATCTTTTATTAAATACCCTTTACAACAAACCTTTATAAATACCTTTTAAAAATGCCCTTTACAAATACCCTTTATAAAATATACCCTTTAACAAAATATCCCTTTTAAATAACTCTTAAAAATCTTCTCAGCGTCCAATTTTGCACTCGAGAGGGGTTAAACTGTATTTTTTCTAAGGTAAAAAAAATTTTTTGTTACCCCGTTTTTTAATAATTTTTTTTTTGTTTTATTCAAATTCTATAAATGCAAACATTTTTTCATCCGGTAACTAATTAAGAACCCTTTATTATTTATAAAATAGTAATAAATAATCCTTTAATAAAATATCCTTTATAAAATAACCCTTATACAGGGTTATTATAAAATACTCTAAGGGGTATAGACGAGCGTGGACCGGCATGCTGGGCAGGGATTGGTGGCGCTCAGCCGGCAAACATCGTTAAATTACCTTTTTTAAATAATTTTGGTTAAAATAATTTCGGTTAAAATACCTTTTATAAATACCCTTTATAAAATATACTCTCTGATAAAATAACCTCTTTAAATAACACTTAGAAACCTTCTCAGTATTCGATATTTCACTATAGTCAGGCATTTTTTCTATGGTGAAAAAAAATTTCACCTTAAGTGGGGTAACAAATGTTTTTTTACTGCCCCATTTTTTTATAATGTTTTGCTTTTGGTTTATTCAAATTTTATTAATCCAATCAATTTTTCATTCGGCATCTAATTAAAACATAATTTAAATGTTACATGTATCATAGTTTAGACAGAGAGAGAGCGAGAGAAAGAGGAGGGGTGGGGGTTGGGGGATCGGCGTCTGCGCGGGTTGAATCGATCCATTTTGTTCTGTGGGGAGAAGGAAAGTTTCTCCCCAAAATCGAACGACCATGGTGACTCACAACATGGATGTGTTTTCGGGATAATAAAGATCAAAACAAAGAAAAAAATGGCGTGGAAGCCGGTATTGCATTCGGATAATTTCCCAACCTTTATTTTTAAATAAATATGCGGATGATCGTGTTGCAATATGGTGCGAAACGAAGAAATGCTGTGTAAAATTGTAGTGATCGTAGTGACGATTTCAGCAGTTTCCATGCAAAATATAGGTGAGTACCGCTTTCATGAGTTGTGTCACTCGTTTCTTTTCAAGGGGAAATTTAAAAAGGAAATTCTTAAAATGTGACAAGTAGGTGATAAAAACATCCTATAGAAATATATTTTTCCTCCCTTCGAGAATTGGCATTTATGTGCAATTTAAAAATAATGATTGCTGTTTAAGTGAAATTCTGTTAATAATGTTGCCAGAACATAATGCTAATGAACTAACTGTACTTTATAGGGGCAAATTAAATAATAAAAGTGTTATTCTGGTATGTTTAGTTTTTATTTTTAAATCTCGTTGCATTTCAAATATTTCAAGGAAAGTCTGTATTTGCAATTGGTTACGTTGTTTAATGACTAAGATTTAAAAAGGAAATCCTAAAAATGTGACAAAATGATGATAAAAACATCCTATCAAAACATATATTTTTTCAAGCGAGAATTAGTATTTATGAAACAATTTCAAAATAATTATTGCTGTTTAAGTGGAATTCTATTCATAGTGTTGCCAGAAAAAATGGTAATTATCTTATTTTAGAGGGACAAATTAAATAATAAAAGTGTTATTTTGGTGCATTTAGCTTTTAATTTTGAATCTCGTTACTTTTCAAATCTTTTGAGGAATGTCTTTATTTGAATTTGATCACGTTGTTTATTAACTGATGAAAAGATTTATCTAACTTCTGACAACCCTCAATAAGTAGAAATGATAAAAGAATAAATCTGAAAAGATATATTTTAGGGTAAACTTAATACTTACTAAAAAAATAGTATAAGTTAAGGGTAATTCATCTTAAGAGGACATCACAAAAAAACATGATTTTATTTTAGTCTCATAATTTTTTTGTTATGAAAAACAATAACATCTAAACTATAAATAAGCTTAAAATTACAATGCATTTTTTAATCAACATTTTTTAATTTGAAATTTGAACAATCAAGCAGGTAAGATAAATTTTTGCCGAGAAATCTTTCTAAATTTAACTTTTGTTATCAAATCTCTTTTGTACAATTTAGGCTTGATAAAAATATTTTGAGCTAAATTATTGATCTGAATGTATATTTTTGAAACGATTCCTAAAAACCTGATATCTAAGAAAGGAGGATTAAAAAAAAAGAACCTTTATTCGAATATAAATTTAAATATTAGATTTATTCTTTTGTTTCACATGGTTCCCTGAAAATACGATATGAATAATGGAAATGTTTTCTTACCGTTATGATTTTATAAACATTTTATTTTTCACCACTTCATTCGTCGAAAACTCCTTTTTAGCATTCTGTAAAAGTTGTTTCACCGCTAGAAGCGTAGCCATGCGGGAAAACAAATATTTTCCCGGTGACGTAAACAAAGAGTGTTCTCTTCTTTTTCATGTTTTAACATGAATTATTATTTTTTGTACAGGTTGCTACACCACAGGAAGAACAAGGAAAACTGGAAAATACAGGGAATTAGAAAATAATCTAAAATAAGAGGGAAAATGCAGGGGATTTTTACTTCTTATTTGATTTTTTCATGAAATGTTGACCTCTCAAACTGCAAGTTATGGATTAGTTAAAGACAGTTCATCTGTACTATACTATTTCATATACTGTATCATTATTCAAATGATACTATTAGTTTCGCACTCCCTCTATTATCTTGTTCACATTTTCAATCGTTAATAAAATACTTTTTTTTTTTATCCATTTAAGTTCAAATGCTTTTGTTTAAACTTGTTGTGGATGACACTTGATATTAATACAGGTTTTTTCCAACTATTAATTCATTCATTAAATTTAGTGAATTAATTTTAGTTTTATATGGGAGAAAATAGTAATGATTTAATAAAAAGCAAACTAAAATTAAGTTTTTCTTTGTTGACCCTAAGAAGGAATTGACTTAAAAAATTTTGGTTTTATATTATTATTTTTTATTTTATGTATGTTGAACTGCTCTCTATTTATCCAGCAATTAAAACTAGAAGTATTAGTGATCGTAAAATAGCTCACACATTCGTCTTAATATATTGTGTATAATATATACAGGGAAAACCAGATTTGAGGGGCAAACCTGTCTTAGAAAATACAATTTTTTATGCAAGTAGGGGTACCCTAAAATTCATCTAGACAAGAATTTTTTCTAACCGTTTGAAGCAGATGGTTGCCCCTTTTATATATTTTTTCCCTCCAATTGCAATCAAAAATATATTTTGGTATTTTTTAATTTTTAAATACAATTTTATAGTTGCTAAAAAAGTCTATTAGATTATCTGATTTAAATTTATAGTAAAATATAACATAAAAAATATAGTTTAATTTTTTCCCCATTCATATTCGAAAGTTTATGAATAATTGATTTTGTAAATTAAAGAAATTTAAATGGTGAATAACTGTCTCTGTTAGAACAAAATAATTGCAAATGTGTACAAATTTTTAAAAAAAAAACTTTTGTTTGGAAGAGAGCCGTGTTTAGAAGATTTTAAATTACATGTCGAAAAAGACACCGGTGTTTCACGCTGTAGTTCATAATCAAAAATCATTGAAATGTTAAATAATGTAATAATATTTTTTCACTTATTTTGGCCTCAATTAATGCAAAATAATGAAAAATGTACAAAAAACGTGTTTAATAAGAAGTCTGATTAAAGTGTGAAATAAAAAAGATGTTCATTATTCAGAATTGGAATTTTTATCCATACAATAATTTTTGAATATTACAGGGTGTCCCTTAAATGTTGCCATTAGGGGAAGTAGGACACATCATAGGAATTAAGAATTACTAAGGAAACCATGACCGGAAAGGTCACTTACGCTGCTAGGGACGTTTTCCTATTTATGGACACATTGTTCGTGAACCTTTGAGCTTTCGCTTTTATTTTTCTAAAATATTTTAATTTTATGTTACTAATTTATTTAATGGCCGTCGTTAAACAGTCGAACCAATTTCGAGTTTAAGACTGCTAATGTCCGTATTCTTGTCATTTTGAACCCAATCTAGAAGACAAGGGAACTTCCTGGATCACGAGAAATTTCCCTTCGTGGAGAACTTTTTGATGGAGCTAACCAACATTAGTGTAACACGGAGTGGAAAACCATGAAAAACACTCATGGTTAGCCTAACGGTAAGGGGATTCTAACCCATAATTAATCTATCACTGAGGATATTTTACGTCAGCATTGTGGTCGGTGCGAGCCGGGGGAGGAATCCGAAACAACCAGCCATTGACGGAAATCGAACCCGGTTCCCCTCATTTGGAGGCGAGCGCTCTATCCCCTGAGCCACCACAGCTTACTATTAGTTATGACGAGAGATTCATTAAAATAGGCTGGGAAATGCTGTTTTATCGTAAGTTAATGATTAGAAGAGCTATTCCAGTCAGTCACCAAATCATTAAATTTCAATAAAATAGCTTATACTGTTCCTATTTGAAAGCAGTTTTTGACAATAATTAATAGAAACAAAAAATTAAGATAATCTAAATAAATAAAAGTACCTGATGTTCAAAGGTTGTGACAGTTCTTAATAGGAAAGCGCCCATTGCGGCATACGATGACATTTCCTGTCATGGTTTCCTTGGTAACTTTTAATCCTCATGATACTTCCCCTTAAAAGTTTGGCACAACATTTACAGGACACCCTTTGTGCAGTTTAATGTATTAGTTTACATGAAATGATATAAGAGAAACTGTGACTCGCTAGAAATTGCAAAGAGAAGATTTTTTAACAGGATACTTTGATTTTTGCATTAAAATGTTATTTATTTGATAAAACTTCCAATTTTAGACACGGTTATTAATTTTTCAAATGGAGTATTTTTAAAAAAAATTCTATTTGATACTTTCGAATTAGTATAACATGGCCAACCTTGGTTGTAAGGTTACCTATTGTTCTATTAAAAATGGTTGACAAAAAAAAAAGTACAGTTAACCCCGACATAAGAAATATGTTCTTAACATTCAAGTGTGCTTAAGTATTAAGATCATATTTTTACTCAAGTGTATAAATATTCTTCTCCTTGTAAATAAATATTCCTCAATCTTCAAAATGAGGAGTCGTGGTTACTCAGGGGACAGAGCCTGTCAATTAAGGTGAGCCAGGCTCAAATGCCAGAAATGACTGGTAGATACCGTATACGGCTTGCATCGACCACAGTGCTAACGTAAAATATCCTCAGTGTGGCAGACGATTCCGCAAATGCGGGTTAGTTCCATCAAAAAGTTCTCAACGAAGAAAAACTTCTATCAATAATTGATCCATGAGTTCCCTTGTCTTCTGAATAGGGTTCAAAATGACAAGGCTATGGAGTTGGGCATTGGTAGTTGTAAACCCGAAATTGGGTCGGCTGTTCAACGACGGTTAAAAAATAAAATCTTAAAAATGCCTTCATACGATGTCCAAAAAGGAAAGAGTATACTTTGTACTATGTAAGCCAAAAGCAAACAAAAAAAAAGTACATAAAGGGACATATTATAAATGCAGTTCCATAAATAAGAACCTTCACAAGTGCCTAATATATATAAAATATGGTATTTTGATACTAAGGAAGGAATTTTGTTTATATAACCAAAACTATCAATTGGCTCTTTTTTTAGCCATCCTATAATGTTTAATATTTGTTGGTAATGATTAAAGGAAAAAGTAGTTCGAACTCAAAAGAGTTTTTTTATTACTAGTTAGAAAATGAAAAAAATTAACTAATATAATAAATTTAAAATTTTTTTCAAAATATTTTCGAATGATAAAAAACTTCCAATAGTTTATCGAATTTTCCGAAAATAAATAAATGAAATTTTTTAAACGTAACTTGGAATTTTGAACAGAATCTATAAAATTCTATTTCAATTATGGTAATTCTTTTTTAAGTTGGTAAATGTCTGTAAGCGATGCTTAACTGTTGTTGGCAATAAATAAGAAAAATAAAAAACTTGTAAGAATTTTTTTATGTTCCTAAGCAATAGAAAAAAATCACTAAAATTGTAATAAATTTAAAAATTTTTTAAAGGATATTTTTTACTAATTTAAATTGTTGATTTATACTTCAAGTTGAACGTCATATGATTTTACGTATGTGCTTAAAATTTTAAAGAATATTCAGAAATAAGAAGAAAAATAGTGTTAGGAATTTATAAAAAGACATAAAAATCTCTTTTTAATGGACGAAAGAGTTTAAAATCATCAACACTCTAAAAAATTGAGCAACTTCATGCCCAATTAAGTATCTATTTAATTATTTAATAGCAACTGAAGTATTTAGGTTGTTGTTCGAAAGTTCTGACGTCACAAGAATTTAGGCGAATAACATGCCATTTTTATATCTGCTGTGACTTAACGAGGCGTTAATTATTATATTTTAAGTAAATATTTAGTAACATTTATTTAGTAAAAACTTTATATTCGAGTTCGGTATATTCTTGAATAAATTTATTCTTACATATAAATTTATTCTTCATTTATCTAAGACAAAAAAAAATGCAGCTTAAAATGTACTGTATGAAGTTTAAGAAGTGAATATTGATTTATATTTAGTAAATATCATATTTCGTAACATATATTTAGTAAAAACTTTATATTCGAGTTCGGTATATTTTTGAATAAATTTGGTCTTACATATGAATTTATTCTTCATTTATCTAAAAAAAAAAGTCACTTTCAATGAATTGTATGAAGTTTAAAAAGTGAATATTGATTTATATATGGCATTTATTGAGAAAAAACTTTATATTCTAGTTAAGTATATATTAATCAAACTTATATTTAATAAATTTTATTGTTTGAAATATATTTCAATTAAGTATAGTTTAGTACATTCTAATTTTAGTATTATTTAGTATTTTTTTAATTAATTTATAATATTTGAATTATATTTGAATTAAATTAATTAATTACCATTTATAACTTTAAAAATTTTTTCAAATCTATCAGTAAAATGCATAACTTTTAAAACCACTTGAAAATGAACCAAAAAAGCTGTCGAAGTCATGGTAATGCTTAAAAGTTAGCTTTGTCCGGAGTATATTCGAATCATGTTCGGACATGTAACCTCTAACAACCATTTGATCAATGGTTTAAAAAAAGGAAAAAATTACATTTTCATTCTATTTTTGAAAAAGTACTATATACCATGACCACTTAAAGTCGAGAAGTTCTCACTTTTTATCATTATTAATAAATCAAAAAGCCGAGATAGCCTGGTTGGCTGGAGTGCACGTTAAATCTGCCGGGTCATTAAAGTCCTCCTTGTTCCCATGGCAAATTATACCTTTGGAGGTACTGAATTAGAGATGGATCGTCCTCAGGTTCCTACTACCAATGGATGAATGAGCGGATATACAAATGGGAACGTCCTATTAAATGGTGTGACGTATGGGTGTGACAGAAGTCGAATTCTTGGCCATAGATTGCGCCATTGGAAAAAAAAGAACAATCGCACCCATGGTCTGAAAGGCCTACAGCTACAACATTAATAAATCAACAATAAAAAAAACTAAAAAAATTGTTTTTCTTTTTCAGTTCCTCCTAAGCTCATCCCCTTGACAAAGTCGGCACAGTTGAGGAAAGGTGAACGATACCACGTGACATGCAGTACCAGTGACGGATCACCCCCCATCACCTTCACTTGGTCTAAGAATGGAGAGAGCATCGAAGCCCGAGAAAATCCTCCCAGTCCCACAGAGATCGGGATCAGGAAACTGGATGATTTCTCCTCCTCACTCGTCGTCGAAGATGTCCAGGAACAACATACGGGCAACTACAGTTGTACCGCGGCTAACGGGGCAGGTCGAGATACTGGTACCACCAGCCTTGAAGTGTTATGTAAGTATTCTTTGTGTGTATTTGTATGAGGAAGTATTCTTTGTGCGAAGTGCGGGAATATGGTTTGTCTATAGTAAGAACTCCTCCAGCCATTCATCTGGGCCCGCGGAGGTGACTATGGGCAAAGGGAATTTTTTTTTCCAGTCTTTTATGTTAGCCTTATAGTGAAGAGAAGCTACCCCCCTGAAAGGCGCTATTCTTGTATATATATATATATATATATATATATATATATATATATATATATATATATATATATATATATATATATATATATATATATATATATATATATATATATATATATATATATATATATATATATATATATATCAGAAATTTTTTACCCATCCCCGAGGACGGCATGTCCAACAATGTACCCGTCCTCATTTGAAACTAACCCGTAGCTTCTATATAAATAAAAACATAATTTTCTCCTATTTACTACAAATATTTATGTAAATTGCACAATGAATTAGTAGTTACCAGGATTACAAATATTAGGATTACATTATACAGTAATAAGAGAAATACTAGGTTACTAATAGTAACCTAGTATTTATTATATGAAATAATTTAAATGATAAAAGTCAAGTTATCTGGAATGTCAATTTATCCGCGGGTACTGCGTTTTTTTAAATGTATCAAATATGACGTTTGACAGTTCCACAATCAGGTCAATGATTTACAGAGGTTTTTGCACAGATATCTGAAAGGGATTTTGCATTTAGGTAGATGTTTATAATTGCGTTTAACGCTTCTTGTTTAAGACCAGTACGTAATGTGTTTTTATGTAAGTTCATTGCTGAAAAGCCCCTTTCAACCGCTACAGTACTCCCAGACAGAGAAAACATCAATTCCACCATACGCAGTATGTTGCTGTATTTCTAGATTAGAGAGTCATTTTAGAAGTGAGGAGCTAGACTCTTGTAAGATAACAAAAATTGAAAATGTATCACGAACATTAACGGGAAAATGGCCGTCTGCGCGGACGTCGGATTCGAGAAATTCGTTGTCCGAGGGGAATTTTTGACCCCCGAGGACGGGCGGTTTTTCGAGCCCTGATATATATATAATATATATATATATATATATATATATATATATATATATATATATATATATATATATATATATATATATATATATATATATATATATATATAATGAAAACTTTTTTATATGTATATCCTACTTACACTATACTAGTTCATTAATTAAGTAATGTTTAATTTCGGAGGGGGTTTTGTTCCCAAAACTCTTCCCAAAACTACGCCACTGATCGATATTTATAAAATAAAATCAAAGATGAGAGGAAATTCGAATGATAAGCATGAAAGTTATTTAGGATGTCCACTTCTTCCTTATCAAACAATGATTGTGTATAATTTAATGCAGCTGCTTCGATGCCATAAATTCTCTTCTCATATATTGTTTCAGTATTTATTCTTCTTGTTCATAGAAAATGCCTTAAAATATTTTTATAAGCAAGTTTTAGGGAGATAAAAAGCTAAATTTTTTCAAATAAATAAATAAATAAAGTAATAAATAAATAAATAAATAAATAAAATGAATAAAATAAATAAAATAAATAAAATAAAAGCTATCCAACGTAAGAAGTTGATTGTGATTTTTAGAATTATTCATTTTGATTTTTAATGAAACGAAGAAAAGAAATATTGTTTTGTCAGCTGTAAAATAGAAAATGTGGATGAAAGCTAAAAGCTATTTTAAAGTGTCTATAAATAGCTTAAAGATATTAAAATGTCATTAGAATGATTTTAATTATGACAATAAAATGTTTAAAATGAATGCCATTTAAATAGCTAAAAGCTTTTTTAAAAGACTTTCGGGATTTTTTAATTCAATTTATAAGAATTTTTTTCTTCTAAAAACAATAAATATCTTATAAATAATTTTTTAACTACTTATTAAGCAGTTGGTTCAAGTTTTTATTATCATTTATACATAATAAATGTAAAACAAAACTTATTACTTTCACACATTTTAAAATGTGTGAAACATAACATAATATAAATTCGAAACATAATATAAATTTTCAAATAATATTTCTCACACTGCTGCTTAATATTTTGAGCAATCGGTCAAAATTTCTTTAATAATTTTATTTTATTTTTTAATTAAATTTATAAAAAATTTTTGCTAAGATTGTAATGGTACACGTCATAGTGGCGCCATCTGTGCGCATTCAAGTAAAACATATATATATTCATCGAACATGCATTAGAAATATTTATGGTGCAACTTTAAAACGTATTACAAATACAAAAAATTCCGGATTAAATAATTTTTTAATGAATTTTACTGCAATACAATTTAAATACATCAAATATAATTTTATATTTGATGAATCCAAAGTATAAAAGCAGTTTTGCAACTGTTTTATTGTTTTTTTATTATATTTTTCCTCATTGTTTTTATATTCTAAGCTTTTAAAAGAGCTAACATTTTATCCGAGGTATTAATTTCTGCTTAGGATGACCTTGATGAAAAATGCAGGGTTTGTTAGGAACGAAAGTTGTACATTTTAAATCTTATGGATAATATCAGAAGAGATAATATACAGTGCATGATTTATCATAAGGCCTGACAGGCCCAGGCCTAGGATCCCCACATTTCCGGAGGCCCACTAAATGTTACAAATAATTTATTTTTGTGTTTACAAATAATTTCTTTTTTTTCCCATTAGAATTATGATTTAGCAAATATTGAAATAAGATAAAAGCTCAAATTTACTAATTTACCGTAATTTACTAACGCTATAAATAATTTAAAAACACTTAATTACACAACGTGTAAATTTGATTCAAGTCATGACCAGAGGTCCCGTGGCAGTTCATGACTGGGGCCTTCGTATTTCTAGTAATATAGTAGCAAAAATTGGCTTATGTAAGTGAAAAGAGAAAACAAGTTTACTAAAATTTTATTAGAAAAAAAGATTAGATTTTGTTCTATTTTGAGAAACGTGTTCGAAACGCGAACGAACGAAAATTTAACGAAACACATAACGAAAATTTAAAATCACTTAATTAAATAGCGCGTAAATTTGGATTATTGCCTTACATGTAAATGAAAAAAGAAAATAGGTTTAGGAAACGCGTAAATGGACGATGACAAGCGAGGCATTTTCAAGAAAAAGGTATTTTAATGATTCAGGCCAAGAACCAGTTTTCCGCCCTTCTGTTGTTAATGTGTTTTGTTGCAATTAAAAACCACCTTCTAGCTGATTCATTTCAGAATTCTTTAAGCACACATATAATCACTTGAAGAGGAGAAAAGCTTTTATTACTTTTCTTTTCCACTCACTCGATATTTATGTAATTAAATTTACAGTTAATCGAATTCTTGATTGCCATTTTCAGAGGTTCAGACAATTCATACTCTGTTAATCAGGTATATATATATATATATATATATATATATATATATATATATATATATATATATATATATATATATATATATATATATATATATATATATATATATATATATATATATATATATATATATATATGAATACAATAGTGCGAGGAGCACTCAAAAATTTTTTTTATAAAATAACTACAAATAAAATGGATCATAAAAAGTATTGTATTAATATATTTCGCTTTGGCTTTATTGATACAATATCAGAAAGCACTCTGTTTTGCGGATATAATCGTGTGGGCTGAAGAAAAGATTATATCTTTTTTTTCCGGCTTTTTTTCCGGTTTTTTAATTAACATTTCATTTTTTTTTCTTTTTTTTTTAAATAAAATGTTTGTTTTTTTAATTATTATTTCCCACCCCCCTTTTTTTCATATGTCTATAATTTTTCTTTGTTTTATTCTTCATTTTGAACTTATCTAATGAGTGCTGTTTACTTGCAATAAATGAAACTTATTGTTTTTCTATAATGTTAAAGCCTTATTAAGCGCAATAAATGAAGCTTATTGTTCTTCTTAACTTTCTTAGTGTTTTCTTGTATTTATTATACATATATATATATATATATATATATATATATTATTGCTTTTACGTGGCTGAAACTGGTTTACACTTGTTTACGTTCATGTTTCATTGGGTTAACATTGTAATGCAATATGTTTAAAATATATACAAATAGAAAGTTAA
This sequence comes from Parasteatoda tepidariorum, assembly GCF_982258835.1. Classification (NCBI taxonomy): domain Eukaryota; kingdom Metazoa; phylum Arthropoda; class Arachnida; order Araneae; family Theridiidae; genus Parasteatoda; species Parasteatoda tepidariorum. Next base: position 114,709,463 of record NC_141760.1, read on the forward strand.
AAAATCTCTTGAATAAAAACCCATTACATACACGTTTAACCGTGCAAGTGTTGCCTATAAACGCGTGCAAAGCATGCAAGTACTAAAACACTTCAGTGCGTCTCATAATTTGAACTAATTATTATGACATACGATCATATAGGCAAATTCATATTATATATTGCCTGATTTAACCAACTGATACACTAACGTAAACAGAGGCCGGGATAGCCTGGTCGGCAGGGCGCTGAGCCCATACCCAAGAGGTCGTGGGTTCGACCCTCGCCGGCCGAAGACTCCCCGTGTAGTAAATGGTGACTGATGCACGTTAAATCTGTCGAGTCTCAAAGTCCTTCATGTTCCCACAACAAATCAAAACCTCTGGGGGTACTGATCCAGGAGTTTCCTTGTCTTCTGGATTGGTTCCAAATTACAAGGCTACGGAGTTGAACGTAAGTAGTCGTAAACCCATGAAATTGGGTCGGCTGTTCAACGACGGTTATAAAATAAAAATAAAAAAAATAAAAATAAAAAACTAACGTAAACAAGTACAAATTAGTCGAGTAAAAACAATAAAGCTGTACAGTATGACCTGATAATTAAGATTTTACATAGAATCAACTGATCCATATCGGCGACTGCACAAAATAAAACTTTATTTCCAGGAATTAATAGATCACAATAGTATTTAGGAAACTATTATTATGTGAATGCTAGGGTAAAGTAAAATTTTTACCTTATAGAAAATCCTCAGCAGAGTATCGTCTTTACGAACGGGAACACCCAGGCAGTGCCCGGCGGCCCCAACCGCTCTGAGGGCCCTTGAAAATCTTAAATTTCAGAAATTGAATTTAAAAAAAATTAAAAGCAAAAAGATTGCATTCTATATTTTTTAGAAAAAATATATTTCCGAGTAAAAAGTGTGCATTTTTTTTCTATAAATAGTGATAGATTATCATGCAAACACAAATAATTTGAATAGTTTATCACCAAAAAAACTTAAAATGTCAACCGATATCTATTTTTCTACGTTAAAATGAAGTTTTTAGGTACTCAAGAAATTTCTCTGATATGCTTGGCCATCGCCACCCACTCTGTTCAGTATTTATAATGAGTTAAATAAAGTATTAACTGAAGGAATTTTGAATTACTGAACACTATGGGACATCCGCTTTCTAAACTGGTTACGTCTGATATGCATTGAAATATATTTTAATAACTGACTTTAATAGTATGACGAAATAATTCATACCTTTTCAATTTTTTTTATTTGTTAAATTTTTTAAAAATTTTTTTTGTTGTTTGTATATACTTGTTGCTTTTATTTTTTTAATTTAATTATCTTAATTAGTTGGTTTTGAAATTTTTTTTATGATTTGAAGATTGCAACTGGTTAGACGCTTAATTTAAAAAAAAAAATATGCATAGTTTGAAGGTTTTTTAATTTATTTTCATTGAATTTTTCATTGGTAGTCGGATCATGGGTTAGAGCCCCTTTGCCACCCGGCCAACCATTGGAGGTTTTCGTGGTTTTCCTCTCTATATAAAACAAATTTGAATTAGTTCCAACAAAAAGTCCCCCCAAAAGGCACAAATGTTTCCCAATATTTGATCCATAAGTTCTCTTGCCTTCTGGGTTCAAAATTACAAGACTTGAATATTAGTAGTCGTAAGCCCAAAAATTGGGTCGGCTTCTCAATAACGGTAATAAAATAAGAAATAAAAATCTATATATTGTAGAGTTATTAAAGCTGCTTCTAAAACTAACAAATAAAAACGTTTTCTGAATCGACCCCCGAGTAAATATTTTCTATGAAACTATACTATCTTACACTAGTAACTAAAATTCTTTAAGGATTACAGCAATTGTTGATCTCGTTTTAACTGTTAGAAGAAGAGGGAGCGGTTTTGTCCTTGGAGGAGTAAGATTTCATTCTTTTTATTTTATTATTATAGATGTAATAGAGAGTGTCATTCTTTCACGCTCAATTTCACCCTCACTAAACTGTCCCCTCCCTTCTCCTGTTTGGGATGAGGTCAAGTTCGTGACTTTTCTTGGTAGAATCCCATTTCGAACCCTTTTGTCTTTCAAGAAAAGTTTGCGTGACATCTTTGGCATCCGCAAAAAAGTTAATTGTATTTAGTAAAAAAATTCTGCTGCTTCCTCCGGGGCGGATATATCTTCTTCTTTTTTCCGATCAAACTAAACACCTACATGACAAATCACAGACGAAAAATAATACTATTTACCCTTAAGAAATATATCACCAACTCATCAAAATAAAATAAATAAGTAAAATAAGTAAATATGTGTAAGTTAAAAATATAGAAAAAACGTGGAAAATATTAAAGATTTATGAAAAGAGAAGAAAATGAATAAAAATAAAATATTTGAAAAAATCGGAAAAATGAAGAGATATAATTTCTTCATCAGATCACGCTATTATTATATACACAAAAAGGAGTGCTTTCTAATACTGTATCAGAATAGCCAAATCAAAATATATCAATAGAATAGTGTGAGGAGGACTAAAAACAATAAAAATTGGAACAAAATGGACCACATTAAATAAAAAATATATCACGTAAATAAGAGAAAATAAAAGGCAGAGAAAAATAGAAAAAAAAAAAAACGTTAAACGAAATCTATAATTGATGTATAATTATCTATAATGTATATATATTAATTGATGTATAATTATTACATTGCTATGCAGACAAATGAGGTATTGTTTCTTCTCATAATCGAAAACTATTAGCAGTAGAAAGATGATTTCTTATAGCAACAAAAATGGATCTTTCAATATATATATATATATATATATATATATATATATATATATATATATATATATATGAATAAATAGGATAATAACAATTAAAGCACAAATTCCCTCGTGTTTCTATATGTCCTTAAAATCCTCCATTTAAACGAAATTTAAGTAAGACGATATGTTCCTCAAGTTTAACTTAGTTCGGGATCGTTAATACATAAAACTAGTTTCGTGAAAGACAACAACTCTAGAAATGAGAGTCTATCGATGTTCATTGTTTTCATCCGGCAAAATGAAATAGTGTGCGTCCATTAGCAGTGAAAGAACTCTAAAGCAATTAAGATAACCTTCAAATACAGGAAAGGAAATCACACACCTACAACATAATTATTATACATCATCTTTAACATTGTGTAACAAAGAGATGGAAGAGGTACCCGACTATCGGAAATTTTCAATTTTCGAGGGAAAAACATCTGTATTAGTAAGACGTCTGTATTAGTAAGATATATATATATATATATATATATATATATATATATATATATATATATATATATATATATATATATATATATATATATATATATATATATATATATATATATATATATATATATATATATATATATATATATATATATATATATATATATATATATATATATATATATATATATATATATATATATATATATATATATATATATATATATATATATATATATATATATATATATATATATAATATTGTTTATAGTAGTAGTAGTAATATTGTGGTTGAATGAATTGTAAAAACATTGAATAAAATAGTGTGAAAACAACGCTTTTGTCAAAATTCGTGACAAAAACCGAAATTATAAGAAAAAATTCTCATTTTGGAAAAGGGAACTTAAAGAGCTTTTGAAAGACACCCAAGGAAAAAAATACCTTTAAGGGCATTTAAAAACCGAAAATCGAAAATAAACTACCTTTAAGCTCTTTTTCAAAAGCAGCACAATTCAATTAATCACAATTTTTTATCAATTAATAAATTTATTTTTTAAAAAAAAACATCGATATTTTTAACACAATTTTATTACAAAACCCGTAATTCGAAAATATGTTTTTAAACTGTTTATTGTAATTGAACTTTGTTTCTAATTTTTTGAATCTTTAAAAAGGGCTTAAAAAGCTTTACGATCTATAAAATCTCTTTAATCTGATGATTCACTAAACATAAATGTTATAAAACTAAAAATATATTGAACTGAATCCCAACTGAATTTTGAATCTTATTCTGAATGAATTTTATGAATGAATTTTAATGCTTTTAATGCTTCTTTGAATGAATTTTAATGCTTAAAAGAATTTAATTTTATGCTCTATTTAATATCCTGAAGTTGACTGATAAAAAAGAATTAATTCAATGAATCTACAAAACAAAGAATTATAATTAATTAAAAGAATTTGGCTGATAAAAAAAAAATGTTAAAAACTTTGATGTTTGCCTTAAAACTATCATAATTACAGACTACTTTTTGATGAAAAGGAAATATTTTTATTAAAGTATTATTTTGCTACTCTTCAGTTAGGAATGTATTTTGATATTTAAACGAATTTAATTTTATATAATTGTATTATTAAGTTGACTGATCAAAAATAATGAATTAAAAGAATTAATAAAACAAAGAATTATATTTATTTTAAAGAACTTATTTCATGTAAATATGTAACTAAGTTGACAGATAAAAAGAACTGTTAAAAACTTTGATGTAATTGCAGACTATTTTTTGGAAAAAAAGGAAAGATATTTCAATTATAAAAAGTATCTTTTAGGTATTCTTCAGTTTTGAATGTATTTCAATATTTAAAATAATTTAATTTTATGTAATTATATTATTAATTCGACTGATAAAAAAGAATTAATTAAAATAATTGAGAAAAGAAGAATTATTATTATTTAAAAGAATTAAATTTCAGGCAATTTTATTAATAAGCTGTATGATTTAGCATGCCTGAATACTGAACACATGTCTAAATCAACATGTTTAAATACTTAGGCACGCAATCCTTTATATTTAACGAGATTGTGCACTTATGAATCACAATAAAAATATTTTTCTTTTTTATAACATATTTTTAAAAAAAAATTCAGTTTCCAAATAAAAATAACCCTTAACTAAACTGTGAATATAATTATTGTAAGATAGTGAGCTATTTTCTTGTATTATTAACATCAATTTATATTTCAATGTCGGTATTCAATGCTCTTTTCTAAATTATGCCTTTCGCCTTGATGGGCCTTCCAATGAGGTGAACCGAGTTCAAATACCAGCGATGGCTGATCGATGCGAATTCCGCATTCCGATTGCACCGACCACAGTACTGACGTAAAATATCCTTAGTGGTAGATGTATTATGGATTAGAGTCCCGTTGCCATCAGACTCATCGTGGTAGGTTTTCGTGGTTTTCCTCCCCGTGTAACGCAAAGGCGGTTTAGTTCCATCAAAAAGTCCTCCACGAAAGCAAATTTCTGCCAATACTTGATCCAGGAGTTCTCTCGATTTCTGGATCATGTTCAAAATGACAGGGGTGTTGAACATTAGTAGTCGCGAACCCAAAAAATTGGGTCGGCTATTCAACGACGTTTATAAGGAAAAAAGTAAAAAGAAAGGGAAAAAAATCCGCCTTTCCATAGCAATTATTAATTCCTTATTAATTAATATTAAAATAATTTAAATTAATGTACATAAATTAAAATAAAATGAATGATCATAAATACCCGATATTTGGAGAAACTGAATTTCAAAAAAAATTGCGTTGAATTTAAGATTTATAAATCTTGCAGGGGAGGGGGCGCACCCGAGTTATCGTACGCCACTGATGCAGTAAAAGAAATATTCCTGATTTAACCTTCTGTGATCAAAGAAATGAGGTTTGCGTGTGGCGTTTAAGAATTCTCAATATCGTTAATAACCGGATTCCATTTCCTGTGAAGGAATCCTGAAAGAGGCCTCTCATAAGATGGTGTGTTTTATGCAAACATCAGTTTTATCATTATAAATCAAAAAGAAAAAATAAGAATTATTTTTCTAAAAATCAATTAGGCAGCGAATAAAAAGAAGTTTGTTTTAGTTGGTCACTGGGGCATCTACTCGAATCAGTGAATTGTTTCCATGATTCGAATCAACAATTTGAAATTGATTTTAGCCATCATCTTATCACTGTTCCGACTTGACAGCATCAGGATCTGAATTTCTTGATGGAAAGTCAGAATTTAAAACTTTTTTTCATTGATATTTCACACAATTAAATCCGTGTAAACAATCTAAATATTGACTAAATAATGGATTATTGGTTAGATATACACAAGCATTACGGATTAAAAAAAAGTTCTAGAACTCGGAACCCTTGTGACGCTTCCAGGGAACCCGCGGAACACCTTTTGGGAACCGCTGCATTATAGTATATCTCCATTTTTTTTTTATTCTTAATCAGTTACTTCTATTTTTAATAAGTTATTTCTATTCTTTTTCAGTTATTTCTATTCCTAATTAGTAAGGCCCGGATTTTGATGACATTTGCATTTTTTTTCATTTTTTGCATTTTTGGACATTTTTTGTCCTTTAGAGCATTTTTTGAGATTCATAGGGCATTTTCTTTAAAAGTTTGGGGCGTATTTTGCATTTTGAAGCATTTTTTAAATTTTTTGTTAAATTTTTCTAATTTTTATTATTTTTTATAATTTTTTATTATTACACTGGCTTTCAAACAATGAAGAAAATTTCTAGGATATTAACAGGTGAAGCAACATCTTTTCAAATTGAAGAAGAATTGTCAGTAAGTGTGACCGTCCTTTTCAAGTACGCACCAATAACATCAGTAGACGTTGAAAGAAGCTTCTCCTGGTATAAAAATTTGCTTTCAGACAAGAGACGCTCGTTTATATTTCAAAATATTAAAAAAAAATTTTATAATCCACTGTAATTCTGATATTTAGTAAGATTATGAGATGGAAGTTGTTATATTCATTTAAGTTTCTATACAAAATGAAAATGTTTTGGAGTCAATATATTTTCCTTTTTTTTTGTTATTTTTGGATGTAAAACATATTTGTCAAACTTTAATGAACGTAGAACAAGTATTGCATTGCTTTATATTTTTTGAAACGACTCATAATAATTTTAAAGAGTAAAACATTGTTTTAGTTCAATATTTTTACTTCTATTTAAGTCATGTCATAAGACATTTTTAGCGCAATTTTCGCATTTTAAAGGCATTTTTTGCACTTTTTAAGGGCATTAATTGAGATTTTTTAGGTCATCAAAATCCGGGCTCTACTAATTAGTTATGTATATTCTTATTCAGTTATTTCTATTCTTAATCAGTTATTTCTATACTTAATTAGTTATCTCTATTCTTATTCAGTTGTTTCTATTTTAAATCAGTTGTTTCTATTCTTAATCAGTGATTCAAACGCTTCTTTTTTTGTCGCGGCACACTCTTAACGATTTCGAAATTTGACAGCACACAAAGAAAAAAATAAGTTTAAAAGTTGCTTATTTAACCTATAATATGCCGTGTAAAATAGTTTATGATAATAAATTTGAATGTGAAATAAAATAATATGTACTATAAAAACAACAGTGCATTTATTTAGAGATTCATTACAAGTTAATAGTTATTTATTTATTTACGCTAATTATTAATTGTTAGCTCGTTTTTTTATAGTTTTTAATTGTTAGTTTTTACACTTTGTTTTCTTTAAATTCCTTCTTAACTTGCTTTTGTTTTTTGTTTTTCTGCTAACTATTAATTGTTAGCTTGTTTTTCGTTCACCAGTTATCCTTTGTAATTTATTTTTAAAACTATTAATTGCATAGCTTATTTTAATTGTAAGCTGTTATTTTCTTTTCTAAGTCAATATTTAACTTTATTTTGTTAATTAATAATTTTAATAGTCATTAAATTTCCTAGTAACTTTAACATTTTAAGATTGTCAGAGACAAAGAAGTTCCCTCCGTAAAAGCGTGGAAAAATTATAAAAAGTATATATACATATATAAACACTTTAATTTAAACTTTATTCGTAATAATAAAAAGCATTATAATTTTAATGTCCATAGATGGCGCTGTGCCAATGATTTATTCTTTCTCCCATTTTTTGTTATATTTTATTCTCTTTTACACTGTCTGTATGAAATAAACGTTGTCCGTCGTCATATTATTTTGGAATCCAGGTATCTTCATAGAACAATTTGTTAAGTATAGACTAGATAACATCGCTGCCAAATAAACATCAGCCGTTTTCCTAAAAGAATTCAATTCATGGACGTGTTTGTTACGCACGACAGGTCACAATCTAGAATGTCCTCTAATTTTTTCAAATCATCCTCACGATGCAATTAGTCTCTCTGAACCTATTTTATTGTCCTTACCGGAAACTTTAAAAAAAAGAAAGAAAAGAAAAGACTGAGTTGGCAACCAAAGTCAGTCTGAGAATGTAAACAAAACATCTTAATTTTTTTAGCAGCTACATTGGTGAAAATAGAGATTGCATCATTAATTATTAACTAACTAAAGCAATATTAGAGTCCCGCTACAACGAATTTCTTCCTATTATGGATCAAAGCTGTTCCCATAACAAATCAATACATCTGGGGGTACTGGAATGGAGCTCGATCGTTCTCTGATTCAGGTCAAAAATTACGATCTGTGGATGAATGAATGAATGGATGTATGACTGGGTCTGCCCTATAAAACGGGCTGTGACGTGTGTGTGTGAGACTGAAGACGAATTCTTGGCCATAGGATAGCGCCACTGAAAAAACAAGAAACACACATTCTGCCTTAAATTTGCTCGGTTTCACCAAGCAGGCTTGTCCGTGTGGCAAGTGGCATTAGAAACAACAATGGATCAGAACGTTCAATAACATTAAAGTATTCTACATTTAATAAGGTCCCCCTATAACGAATTTTTTTATCTTTACAATTTTTATAGATTTTTCGATGAATATATTTACGTCATTTTAGAAGAGAGTTGCATTTAAAAATTTCTGAGCCGTTGATTCTTAAATTATTCATTCCATCAAAATGATATATCTTACAATATGCAAAATGTAATTCCACTGGAAACCATAACTTTTTAGAACCATAACTTACAATAATTTCTCAGTTGTTCCGCATTAGCGCACGATGTAGCATTGTTTGAAGCAGTGGTGTAGTTTTGGGGACAAAACCCCCTCCAAAATTATATATATTGTTTGATTGACGAACTATTGTACGGTAAGAGTAGGATGTAGGTATAAAAATGTTCTTATTATTCATTTTTTTGTAATTTAAACATTTGTTGTTGTTGTCGTCAGCCATTAAGGCAGAGGGGGTGCGATTGTTCTTGTTTTGAGGTGGTGCCATTTTATGGCTAAGAAGTCGAGCTCTTCCACACCCATACGTCACACCCGTTTACAGGGCAGACTGATTCATATATCCATTCATTCATCCACATATCGCAATTTTGACTTGAACCAGAGAACGATCCATCTCCAATTCAGTACCCCCAGAGGTTCTGATTTGTTATGGGGGCATGGAAGACTTTGTGACTGACAGATTTAGCGTGCACCAGTCACTATTTTATTCACTTCGGCCGGCTGGATTTGAACTCCCATCTCATAAACGTTAGTCCAGCTCCCTACCAACCAGTCTATCCTGGCCTATTTAAACGTTTAGAATATATATATATATATATATATATATATATATATATATATATATATATATATATATATATATATATATATATATATATATATATATATATATATATATATATATATATATATATATATATAGTGGTAGCCAAAAGTGTGGACATTTTTTGAAAGTTTCATGTTTTTCAACTTTGTGTGCTTGTAGAATATATCAAGTCGAAGGTAATATCAAATTGAAGGTAATTTAATAAAGAATTTAATAACAAAAACAGAATTAAAATATGTGTATTACAAGAAAAGTTATGCTTATTTTAGTAGAACAAACAAGCACAAATCGTTTTGAATAAGGACGTGCTTTGTAATAAAAGCGTACTAGCTAATCACACACACTGTTCTTAGGACCAATCAAATGTCTGTAACTATAGTTTAGGTTATTTGGATGTTAAAAGAGTTATTATTGTGGAAATATTTTGCGGAATGATGCATACTAGTACAATTAAATAGAGTATTACTGTTTTTGAATATTTAAAGTCCTTTTTTTTAATTAAACTAATTTTAAACAATGTCATCAACAAGAAGAACTAATTGGACATCTGCAAAAAGAAGCCGAATTGTCATATTGAGAGAAAATGGCCTCTCTTATGCTAAAATTGCAAGACAAGTTGGTGGTTTAGTGACTTGTTTTGGTGTCCGGAAGTTCTGTTTACGTTATGAAAAAACGAAATCAGTGGAAAATAAAGCTAAATCAGGCCGAAAAATATGCACAAGTGCTACTGCCGATAGAAAAATTAAACAGCTATGCCTTTAAGATAGAAAAATTTCATCGGATGCCATTAGATGTGAAATGAATGCAGCGGGTATCGCAGTAAGTTCAAGAACAATACGAAGATGGTTATCAGGATTGGACTACAAGCTAGAATTCCAACGAAACAACCATATTTAAATAAAAAAAACAACGCGAAAAACGAGTTAAGTGACCAAAAGAACACATTAAATGGTCAGAAAATCAACGTAAGCATGTAATCTGGAGCGATGAGAGTAAAATATAGCTCTTTGGTAGTGATGGTAGAAAATACGTGAGACGTAGAGCAGGTGAAGCACTTCATACTGATTGCATTGAAGCAACTACAAAAAACCCAACAAAGATTTGGGCATGTATGTCTGCAGATGGTGTGGGCCGAATTCAAGTGATTGATGGCATCCTGAATGCCAAAAATACATCAAAACTGTCCTGAAACCAAAATTGATACCGTCCATCAGGGATCTCTTCCCCAACAACGCACCATTTATTTTTCAGCAGGATTCAGCTCCATGCCACACAGCAAAAGTATGCAAAGCATGGCTTCAAAATAAAGGCCTAGATATATTACCATGGCCAGGAAACAGCCCTGACCTACATCCAATTAAAAATTTACGGCGACGTTTGAAAATTCTTGTACGAAAAAAACGTCCGTCCAAAAAAAGACAACTTATTGAAGCCATAATTGATTCTTGGCACCATGTGATTACGAAAGATAAACTCCAAACACTCGTTCACTCGATGAAAAGACGCTGTGAAGCTGCCTTAAAAAATAAGGGTTATCCTACTAAGTATTGATTGCGTGAGTATCACTTTAAAAAAATGCGAATATAAGATGGATCTTACTATTAGTTGCATAACTTTTTTTGCAATATAGATATTGTAATACTGTATTTATTATTAAATTCAACATTAAATTACCTTCAATTTGATATAAAAAGTTTGCATTTAAGTGAAAATTAATATATTCTACAAGCACACACTTGAAATTATTACCAAAGTTCTCTTGTGAACCAAAAAAATGTAAAAAATCTTTAAAGTGTCTGCCAAATGACCCCCTCAAATGCAGCATTTAATATTAATTAAGCAGAATAATATTAATTAAGCATTTAATATTAATTAAGCAGAGAACAATGCCTAAAAATGAAATAGACAACTGCATACTTGTCAAAACGAATTTTTCCCACCCTCCTCATATCAAATTTGCATCACTATTGATTTTAGCGACGTCTGCGTTCATAATCTAGGGTGACAGGGACAAATTTAAAAAAAATTTCAAGATGCCTGATCTATGTATCTTAGCATATGTATGTATTTTTAGAAATTTAGTCACCTATCCAATGACTTGAAATTAATACCAAAGTTCTCTTGTGAACCAAAAAAATATAAAAAAACCATTAAAGTGTCCACCAAATGACTCCCTCAAATGCAGTATTTAATATTTTTTAGAAAATAAAGGAGAACAATGCCTATAACTGAAATAGATTATATATATATAACTATCTATAATTATAGATTTTATATTAAAATTACCGTCAGGACAGTCATTATAAGTCAATAATAAAAGAATATAAAAATACTTTAAATTATTATTATGCAAATACATTAAATATGACTGCTGGTAAAAATAAAAAAAGAATTCTAAAAAAATTATCAAACAGCAGCGGCCGCCATACCGACGCGACGCATGCGCACCTTTTACTATTACTCTTGAACTTTGTTGAAAAGTGCGATAACGTCCAAATAAAATGCGCACGCCATGAAACCCAAAACACGACGCATTTTGCCAATGGGTAAAATGAGAAATTTAACTGCTTGTTTAGCTGGTCATCGTGCTGCTCGCGTGAATGTCTTCGTACTAATGCAGGACCTTATTTCTGACAGATCATTAAAGTTTTCAAAAAGAATATTTCTTCCATTTTTATCAACAGATTCAACGAAGTAGCGATAAACAGTCCATCAGCTTTTATATGGACCTATCACTGTAATATTTTTCAAGTTTGCTAATAGAGTGCCATCATATATATTTCCTTATTAGCAAAACTAATATAAGTGTATTTTGTTTTCGAAACCTTTTTATTTTACAACTTCGCGCCCTTTTTATTTCTTGTCAAGCACGATAAAAGGAAGACCATACTTCTAAAAGAGTTAAAGATTGGTTGAATATTATATGATTGTAATAACAGTTCTTCTTTGTTGCTTGACTGCATGAAATGTGTTTTTCAGTTCCCCCAAATTGGGTGAGGCCCCCCATGGATGTTTCCGTTCTGGCTGGCAGCAAGATCACCCTCTTCTGTGAAGCAAAAGCATCTCCAAAACCGACTATCACATGGAGGAAGAATACAGGTACGTGTTTTCTTTCAATTAGCATTTCAAGAAGTCAATTGGTACTTTTAAATGCAAGAAGAGAGCAAACCTAGTTTGTTAGTTAACCTGACAGTAAACCATACAGAAATTGTTCAAAGCATCGAAATAACCCAGATAGCAAAATAAGGTTTATTTTAACCCAGTGAAAAGCTTTTAATGTAAACCTAAAAAAGTTTGTCATGCGGTTTATGTGTGAACCTTCTAATCTTAAAGCGAGATCTGTGACACTATTCTACACACATTACCCTAATCTAAAACCTTGGAAAACTTAATTCATTTAATGAACTCAAATTTTCATCCGATGATCCTCTTCATCGGCTAATTTATTTACATTTGTGAACGTCATCACATAGAACTGAAACGTCATAAAAAGCAAAGGATCTGATTGGTTCAAGTGAGAGTTGCTCTTTATTATAGGCGATTTTTCTATTAATAGTAGCTGGTATTTCGGGCAACTGTGACTTCTATAACCGAGTCAAAATTCTTGATGGTTCCATCAAAACATTTTGATGGTTTATGTAGGATACAGTGCGATTCATGATGGTCCGGTATCATTTGATGGTCACCGTCATCCAACATTTTCCAACGGTTTTTGATATGCCAACAAACTTCCATCATTCCATGAATGGAAGATGATGCTTTAATACTATGATGGTTAACCATCAAGATAAGTTTGATTTTCCTTGACCTACAATTCATGATGATCCGAGATGGTCCATGATCGTTCAAACTATACATTTCCACGATGGTTTTATAATGATTCTTGCTGGCTCTCAGGAATATACCATCAAAACAATTTGTTTTTTCTTATGTTGGACCATCATAAATCAGTCCGAATTCTTACATTGGGGAGATGGTAGCTCATGATCGTTACAACATTTGATTTCTAAGAAACTATTACAGAAATTTCTGATGGTTTAAAGTGAGCAAACTAACAAAACAAGTTGCTATCATGGTGGACCATCATGCATCATTCCGAATTCTTATATTGGGATGATGGTTTCTAATGTTGATTACAATCAAAAATAGAATGGTTCATGACGGAGTTATTACCAAAAGTATGTAGGTCCATCAATAGAAAACCATCAAAAGTTTTAACAAGGGTTTCACATGAGAATTTTCAGCCAATTTTTGTTGGATACGATTGGGTTGACTTGCCGGTTTCGTTGCCAATAATTTTTATCGCGTGATAACTCAAGATTTTAAATTTTAAATTACCGATGGAATTCGAGATATGTTAGAAAAAGGGGGGAGGTTTTCGTGATAGGTTACTTTCGATAAGGCAGATGATTTGTGAAATAGCTTCCGAATATTTTCATGCGACGGGGTTTAAAAAAATGGTCTAGATGCTTGGGCATGCGTATTCTAAAATTCATTTCCTCTCAGAATTCACGTCCGTATCACAAGTTTTCTATTCTTCTATTGAAAACACTACTTTACAAAATAAATGCAAACACATTTCTTTCTTTTTTTTTCCAGATTTTTCAGCCATGAATTTCGATGTGATTCATTCGAATGGTCACGTGAGAATCTCAGACGATGGCCATAGTCTGAAAATACCGGAAGCTAAAAAAGCAGACGAAGGTTTTTACGAGTGCCATGTGTCCAATGGCATCGGAGATCAACTAAGGAAATCTATTAGGGTGGAAGTACAAGGTACGTGACTACTTATTTTTTTTTATTCTATCCCTTTTTAGAATAAATCTCTTCATTAAACATCAAACGAAGAATGAAGTTTTCAACCATTTTTCTCCCTTTAATAACTTTCTAATGTGTGTAATTATTACTTGATTTTTTACTAACCCAGCAAGCAAAATAAGATTTATTTTTGCTCAACAAAAACCTTTTTATGTAAACCTAAAAAGGTTTGTTAAACCTTCTTACCTTAAAACGAGATCTGTGACTATCTTCTCTATTCTACGCACATTACCCTAACCCAAAACCTTAAAAAGGAACCTTCAATATAAAAATCTTCAATCCAAGTTGTATTAGGGTTTTGAAGAGCTTAAAAATCCTTGATTAAAGCTAATCTCAAGGTAATAATATTCTTAAATCTAGGTCATTATAAGGTTTCTTTTTCGCACCGTCTTGTATGCTCAGATAAAATCCACCTTGTCATGAAATTTTAATGGACAATGCAATTGAATCCTATCGCTAGTGTGAGGTCAGCTGAAAAGTCATTATGGACCTGAGTCACTATACTTTTTAAAAAAGCTTCAAAAAATAATTTTTAATCCTTTCAGGATGAAAGGTTTGAAACTGCAATATTTTTGCCTTATAGAAAAAAGGTTTTGAGTACAAGCATTTTTGTGACAATAAAAATAAAATTCCGACACGGTTGCCGTAAGATAACATGTTTTCTGGAATATTAATTCACAAGAAAATCTTTTCTTTTCAGTTCCCCCCAGAGTAGACGCTGGTCCAAGCTCTTTGGTAGTAGAAAAGAACAAGGATGTCACTATTCAGTGCAATATGACAGGGGACATTCCACTTAACATTCAGTGGGAGAAGAATGGAAAGCCTCTGGAGTCTAGAAAACCCAAGTGAGAACTTACTTTTTTCTTTAGATGACTGTTCACATCTCAGTACATATCGAAGTGATACACTATGTGGTCAAAAGTATCCGGACACCCTGGTTGTTGTGGTGGTGGAAGAATAATGGTGCGGGGGGTGTTTCTCGTGGTTTGGCCTGGGTTCGTTACTTCCAGTGGTTGGAAACATGAACTGTGAGATGTGTATGTGGACAATGCTGCACCCTCAACTCTAAGGCAATATTTCGGTCCATTTATCTTCCATTCACTCATCGAGGCTTGCACAGACGTAGTTTGACTAAATGGGTGAACAGAAAGGCCTTCTCAGGTTTTATATCCCATAGAACACCTTTGGGACAAATGTATAATACGAAGTTAGCCAAATCCTCACTGCAAGCACAGCTGTGATGGAAGTCCTATAAAGAAACTGGTGTAAAGGTCTTCGTGTGCAGGCTGTCATCGATGCAAAAGGGGGACCAACATAATATTAATATGTATCTCAGGACGCTCTAAGTCATACCACTGGATGTACGGATACTTTTGGCCAAATAGTGTAATTCTTCAAAAATCTCATCGCCAAGTTTAAAATCCGATTGTTATTACATTCTTAATGAAATGACAACTTTTATATAAACGAAACGCGTGTTACGAAATAAAATAATAATATGGGGAAATGGTTCCTAATAAGTAAACTATTTCTTATGCGCAGGACACAACAGTTATGGTGTTCATTATAATTATACCTATCGTGCATGTATCTATCTTACTTTAAGAATTTTCTTATAAACACTTTTTTTAAATTTCATAATTACGTCAAATAAAAATGAGTATAATTTTGTATAAAATGAGTATAATTTATAAGTCGTTAGACAACCGACCAAAGCCTTTGAGTTTACGACTACTAATACTCAACTCCTTAGCCTTGTCCTTTTGAACCCAATCCAGAAGACAAGGGAACTCCTGGATCATGTATTATGAGAAATTTTTCCTTCGTGGAGGGAATTTTTAAAATAACTTGCCCACATTTTCTTTACATGGAGAAGTAAACCACGAAAACCTCCCACAATTAGCCTAACGGAAAGGGGATTCTAGCCCATGAACCGTCTACCACTGAGGATATTTTTACGTCAGCACTGTGGTGGGTGCAAACCGGATGCGGAATTCGTGTACACCAACCGTCGCTGGGATTCGAGCCCGGTTCAGCTCATTGGAAGGCTCTATCCCCTTAGCCATCACGGCTCAGATTATCTGTTTGGAAAATAGGCATCATACGGCAAAAACTTAAGTAGGAAAATGACACACTTTACTACTAAATAGCATAATCCATTCATGCTTAACCATTTAGGCACGTTTACAGTGTATGCTAGCCGTGTAAAATAAAAAATTACCTTTGACTATTAAAACTCAAAATTGAAAAAAAAAATACTATTAAATGAGAATGTTATTTGGTGGTATACCGTCCCGCAATGGATTGATCGCAAATACGCGGTTCCCAGTTGAACGCCAAAGTCAAGCATCACTTTCTGCGGTCAGTAGACGGATGGGTGACCACTTTGATCAGCCTGCGCAGGGACCGAGGGTATGCGGTATCGGTCCTCGTTAAACTGTTCCACCGTAAAGTGCTCGACTTCACGTGCAGATCGTCAGGCTACCGAACGAGGGGAGCCATCCCCTCTGCAGAGGATCGCAATTGCGATGGCATGTCTTCGGATCATAAACAGGGATGCTTCTCACACCGTCGCCAATAGCCCATTTTGCAGTGCGACATAAATAAAGTACCTACCTGTAGGAGATTGAATTTCGTACTGATTAAAAGCACTGGTCATTGTCAAACCTGTGGTCAATTTATTTTGGTTTTTGTTTAAACGATTAACGATTTTGATGAATTGTATTGATGCGTGGAATTACTTCTAGGGTTCAGATTCAAGAGTTTCCGACTGAGAAGGGTATGACGACATCTCTGGTCCTTCTACACGTGGACAGAGGAAGTAGCGGCCTTTATGTCTGCAAGGCAAAAAACAGTTACGGAGAAAGCTACAGAATCATCAACGTCGATGTCGTCGGTAAGTAGAAAACTTTTTCTTTTAATGGTGGACACGTGGGTCTATTTCCTGTTGGTGAAAACTACGGGCATATTAATTGCAGCCAAACACATTTATTTCACAAAACTTAATTGGAATAAAAGCCACGTCAGAAACAGTTTACACTTAGTTTATTATTTAGTTTTATTGCATTAAAATTGAGAACACAGAAAAATTGATTCCGTTACTGCTTTTCTAATTGCTCTTTAAATATTGTTTGATACATATTGAGCTTAATTTAGCAAATATTTTTTATGCTTTCTTTATAAGGCTGAGCATAGAAGGAAGAATTTAAAAAAAACTGAACTCAGTGGCATAACAGACCACGGAGAGCCAAGGCCTACTGTTCACCCCCAGTTTTTGTGACCTTCGGCTCTAGAGTGCAGGAGAAGATATTCCGAAGGTGAGCAAAACGTGGAACCCCAATGTTTAGTCCCAAAGTATGCTTTTTACTTATTTTATAGACGCACTGAAGGCTGAGTCAACCTTGCACAGTCCAAGAATAGAACCCCGAACCTGTGGCACGCGAGCACAAAGCGTTACCCACTCAGAAGGATAAACTCGTATACTTGAAATTCTTCTCTGACCTGAATTTCAATCTCATTCGCTTACTCGAAACTTTATACCTCATAATCTTACCTTCCTGGGGTTTTATTTTTTTTTTTTCATAACCGTCGTTGAACAGCCGACCCAATTTTTTGAGTTCACGACTACTGATGTTCAACTCCATATTTTTGAACTCAATCTGGAAGACAAGGGAACTCCAGGATCAAGTATTGGGTGAAATTTACCTTCGTGGAGGAATTTTTGATGAAACTAACCCGAATTTGCATCACATGGAGAGGAAAACAACGATATCCTCCCACGGTTAGCATGACAGTAAGGGGATTCTATCTCATGATCAGTCTACGACTGAGGATATTTCACGTCAGCACTGTAGCGGTGCGAGCATGGGGAGGAGTTGTATCGACCCGCCATAGCAGAGATTCGAACCCGGCTCACTTCATTGAAAGGCGAAAGCTCTATCCCCTGAGTCACCACTGCTCAACATTTCCAGGGTTAACATAAATATAGGTATTGTAATAATGAAGTATATGATAAGCTTCCTTTTTAGAAATTCCTGGATCGCCGAAGGACGTGGGTGTGACTCAGATGTGGAGTCGAAGTATGCAGCTGACATGGTCTGCCCCTTACCACGGAAACCGTCCAATAACTGCTTACACAATACAGTTCTGGAAGACAGAAGGTTGGTCATTTCACTTCATTTGTTCTTTTATTGCTTTCCATTTCATGTTATTGGAGGATTTAATAATTTATTCGATACTCTGTCCATAATTCAGGTAAGTCTGAGCCACCTCCCGACAAACCGAATGAAGTGAGAATAGCGTCGATGCAGACAGTGGCTGTCATATCGAGTCTCCTGCCCAACAGCATATACAGTTTTCTTGTTATAGCTGAAAATGAAGTAGGCATGGGTCCACCCTCAAATCCTGTCACTGCAACCACCAGGGAAGAAGGTAAGTTAAATTTTCTTTCTAATAATTCTGAATAAAATATATTTTATTTTATAAACGTCTCATTTTTCGAGTTTACGACTATAATGTCAAATTTCGTAGCCTCATCTGTTAAATATTATGCGTTTAAGCTCGCCATATTTTTTTCTTTAAGTAAATGTAATTTTTATTTTCAGAACCTGACTGGGCACCTTTAGAAGTGGTTGTTATGGATAAACATGCAACATCCGCTAAACTGAGATGGAAAGTAAGCATTTTTTCATTTCAAATGTCTCGTATTTAAACACACATAGACGAATATACACTTTTGATAAGCTTTCTTTAATGCATTTTAATTTATTGACCCAATAAATTAATATAGCTAAAGTAGATTCCCAAATTACTTGATTCAATCGCTTAAAAACATGAGAATTGGAAATGTGGAGAAGGTGATTGCTATATATATATATATATATATATATATATATATATATATATATATATATATATATATATATATATATATATATATATATATATATATATATATATATATATATATGTGGAGCATCGTTTATACGACGATCACTTATACGACGTTTACATTTATACGACGTTTTAGTGTGGTCCCAAATCATTCCTATTCATTTTAATGTAAAAATATATCGTTTATACGACGCACAGAATCGGTTATACGTCGGGTTTTAGATTTTGTTCATGTTTATTTAATTTTTTATTTTTTCTTGTGTATTTTAAAAAGGGGCGGAATTTGCCGACATGAATGATACAGAAAAGGGTGCCAACAAGAATGCTTGGATGACGACCGTAATTTTTACTAGATGACTAAAAAAACTAGACAATGTTATGAAGAGGCAAAAAAGAAAAATTTTGCTATTCATCGACCGATGTCCAGCGCACCCATCGATAATAATTATTTTGGAAAATGTAAAAGCTCTCTTTTTTCCTGCAAATTGCACAAGTGCGCTTCAGCCATTAGATTTGGCCGTGATTAGAAATCTAAAATTGCATCATAGAAAGCAGTAAGTTCAACTAGCTATTCAAAGCATTGTAGAGACTAATAGCAAGAAAATATAATTAAAGGTAACATGCATTCAAATTGCTCACTGCAATTTTTCTTCTTTGGTTATTCGTTTGTTTTGCTTTGTGTAATTTAGAAATTTATGTAAATCAACACGTTAAACATTAAAATTAACTGAAAACAGAGTTAGCTTCAGTTTTAGAAGTAAAAATCGATTATTTTTATTGTAGTGCCCCCACCAGACGGCCACCACTTTAACAGGGTATTACATCGGTTACAAGAGATTGAACACAAAGACTGCCTACACGTACAGATCGATGAATGCAGGATCCTGCAAAGAACATCACGAGGAGTTCATTCTTCAGGGATTGCAGAGAGCTTCCAGCTACATGATTGTTGTAAGGGCTTACAATCGAATCGGAGTTGGACCTCCGTCCGAACAAGTTGTGGTCCACACCACAGATGGTGGTAAGTCAAACCCGATTTCATTGAATGCTTTTTTTCCGTACGCCTGATAGTCCATTCCATCGATCTATTGGAATTTGCTCAATGATTTTCAGAATTCCCTTGGCGAAGCGAAATATATTTTCCACGTTTTCAAATTGTTCCCTTACGCAGATTCTAGTTACAATGACAAATGTAAAATTTTACAAATATGTGAAACTCCATCAAAATATACTTTTCAAATGGTATAAAATGTTACCCTTGGGCACTTTAAGCTATATCATAGAGGCCAATCATGCCTATTCGATCCTTATGGATTATTATAGTGTGGTTCATTTTACTGAAACGGATAAGGGGTAAGCAAGAGTAAAGAAATGGAGGAACTAAGAGTGGTTAAAGATGTATTTGTTGTTTCAGGACCTCCGAGAACTCCACATGTGAAAGTGATTCAAACTGGAGGAGTGACCTGCAACCTTAAGATATGGCCAAGAGAGAACAGCAGAAGTTTACCTACAGGTAATCACATTCTTTCAGTATGTAGATACGGTTACTAATTGAAAGACTAATAACATTAAAGCTATATTGTTAACTCTTTGAAGCAGAATTATTATTAAACATATTTTTGTAATAATGCTTTCATAATTTTATATTAATATACACTATCTGGTCAAAAGTGTCCGGACATCCAGTGGTATGGATCGTCCTGATTAATAAGATGTTGGTCCCACTTTTGCGTCGATGACAACCTTCTGGGAAGATTTTGATAGGACTTCCATCACAGCTGTGCTTGCAGTGACGATTCGGTTGGTTACATTCTGCATTCGTCCCAATCGTTTCGGCTGACTTCGTCCCATTCGTTTGGCGGGCTGCATTCTTCCCATAAATGTTCCATGGGATCGAGGCTTAGAGACGGCAGTTTCTGAACCTCCATTTCGTCGAACCACATCTGTGCAAGCCTCCATGTGTGAATGAAGGAGAAATGGGCCGAAATATTGCCATTAGAGTTGGGAGTCCAGAATGTCCACAGACATAGACATCTCAGAGTTCGCGTTTCTTACCACACGAGCTAACAGACCCATGCCAACACCCCCCCCCTACATCATTATACTTCCACAACCATAACAACAGTGTGTTCTATAACTTTTGGCCACATAGTGTAGATCAAAGTAAGTGAAAAATATTATATGGAGCATTTTCATAACTTACGGTATTGAAATACAGATAGAAAAGTGTTTTTTTCTGTATTAAAGACAAAATCGTCGACACACGGCTCCTTTCGAAAAAAATAATTTTTATAATTTGCACTTATTTGCAATTATTTGGATTTAAAAGAAGCAGTTATTCCCTCATTGACATTTTGTTAGTTTACAAAATCAATTATTAACAAATTTCTGATGAAGAATGAATTTTTTTGGCATTTAATAATTTAGTGCAAACGTTATTGCGATAATCTAACAGATTTTTTTTTTTACTTATTAGATTATTTTTATAATTTAAAAACACCAAAATATACTATTGTCTTTAAATAGAGAGTCAGGAAAACACCTTTATATTGTTTAAAATTAAGTTTAATACGAAATTCGGGATTATAGTGGCTCTTACCTTTGAGAGAGATTTAAAAGGTATGTTATCATCTCCTCAAATATCATTAAGATTGCAACTTGTTATGCATCTAAATACGACAATTAGAAGAAAAAAAAAAAGAAATGTACAGAAGTATATATTTCAATCTTCTGATTGAATCGCTGAGTTGTTACCTTCAAGGTTAAGACTATTAATTCATACATTTAAAGCAGTGGCGCAGTTTTAATGTATGTTCGAGGACGAATATCGGTGTTATGTCCTAATATATATATGTGTGTGTGTGTGTGTGTGTGTGTGTGTGTGTGTGTGTGTGTGTGTGTGTGTGTGTGTGTGTGTGTGTGTGTGTGTGTGTGTGTGTGTGTGTGTGTGTGTGTGTGTGTGTGTGTGTGTGTGTGTGTGTGTGTGTGTGTGTGTGTGTGTGTGTGTGTGTGTGTGTGTGTGTGTGTGTGTGTGTGTGTGTGTGTGTGTGTGTGTGTGTGTGTGTGTGTGTGTGTGTGTGTGTGTGTGTGTGTGTGTGTGTGTGTGTGTGTTGGCAAGGGCCGGCAAACGAGGACACACATAGGCAATTTCACCGTCGAACGAGGACCTCGTGCCAACCGAGGACGTCCTCGGTTAGAAAATGGTATTTTCGTACTCAGGGGGTCATGAAATAGTCCCAGAAATTTTTTTAGCCAAATCTAATTTTGTCCTCGATTGGCAGCATTTATCAAAGTTGTGTATACAGAGCCGAGTCGAAGTGTGTATGCGTGCAAAAACGACGTCCTCGGTTGGTCGATAAAACCACCCGTTCAGCGGGGGTCCTCGTTTGCACTTAAAAACCGCCAACTCGGAAACACCCACCCCGGTCTTTTTCGTATTTAACGAATAAGCATGAAACAAATAAAGGAAATGCTTAAAACATATTTACATACGATGTTAACTGATTTCATTTCATTTTTATCAGTTAAATGTATATGAAAGTTCATCAGTTAATGTATAGGAATAAATAATCGTTTCTATTTTAAATATTATCACATCCATATTTTAGTAACTTTTTTGATATGTAAGAAATGCATAGAAACGTTTTCACGCAATTTTAAGAGAAATTAATGATTTTCTTTACTTTTATTTCACTGAAAGTGTTTGTATGTTTATAACGAAGAACATGTTAATGAAAAATAATACCGTTATCTATTCATTATTATTTAAAATGTAGTCATTTAAGTTTAAATTGTTATCTTAAAAAGATCTACCTCTTTAAATTATTTTTTTCAGTAAAATTCAGATGATTTTAATATGAATTACCTTTTAAAATAACAGCTTTTTAAAAATTCGCCTCATACATATTTTAATGTTCACACGCGTTTCAAAGAAAACCATTTTCTTACTTTTCTTGTATGATAAGACTTCTTTTAATAAATTGCAATCAAATTATTTTTATTTTGTTGATAAAGTAATCTAGTGATTACATTAGAAGCTTTTAAAAAATTTATATCTGACATTTTCTTATTACTAAAATATTATTTAAGTCTCTATTATTAATTAGAACTTATTAGAACTATACGCTCGAAAAAAATAAAGTTAAACATATTTTGTAATTAAATTTAATATTCGAAATAAATTGCTTTAAATAAAAAAAACGATTAAACTTTTTGCCATTTTAATGGATTCTAATTGAGATTAAGCTGGGAATCGGTTTAAGATATTTTCTTCAAGCTAGAACTTTATTATTATAAAGAACTTAGCGAAAAACTTTCGTACACACAGCCTACAATACATATAGCCAAGCGAGGATCTACAATACACACAGCCAATCGTGGACCTACAATACACACAGCTAATCGAGGACCTACAATACACACAGCTAATCGAGGACCTACAATACACACAGCTAATCGAGGACCTACAATACACACAGCCAATCGCGGACCTTAATTACACGCGGCTAATTGAGCTTTTTTAAGGGATAATGAGGAGCTAATTTTATTAAAATTAGTGACTAATCATCCATATGATATTGACTTATATTTTAAGGCTTTGTTAGTGATATTTTTTTCATCAGACTTTAATTTAAATTAATTTTAAAATTGCAAACTAACTGAAAATGCTCTAATATTTACTAATGCTCGGCATGAAAATTTTTATCTTTAGGCCATTCAGAGTGTTTTGTAAATACCACCCTTAAAAACTATTTATTTAATATTTATCGAAATTGAAGACAAAAAATATGTTTATATGAGGTCAAAAGTTATACTTACGCAAGGTAAAAATAAAAAATACAGAAATACTGTCGAAATATAACATATCACAGTGCAGTGAAGCAAATGAAACAGAGAAGAAGGCATTTTTGATTGGGGAATAAAACAGAAAACAGTTGAAAAACGATAGTTAAAAACATTTAAACCTCAATAAAACTTATTTTTTTGCTTATTGGACATTCACACTCCTCTATTGTAGTTAGTTAGATTTCGATAGACTTTCTGCTTTTAATCACTTAAATACTAATTTACAAACCCCAATTACTTGGTTTTCAATTTTAATAAAGATTTTAAATATACATATAAATTGCGGTTTTTATGGAACACCCTGTACTCTTATAGGTCAAAGCTTAAGAATGAATATTACAGAAACATTATGGAATTAAATTGCCAGAAAATACGCAGCAATCAATTGCAAATTCTTTATTTGAAGAAGAAAAAAAAGTGTTTAAATTTGGCAAAAGACGAATCAACAGTTAACCAAAAAGATTTTACTTGTGAACAAAAACAATATTTTTTGCATGAAATTTATTTATTTCAATAACATCAAAAGAGAATAGTCTTACGGTTTCTTACTGTTATCTGCTCATACTTATTGACCACAAAAATTCTATCTTGGTGTTTTTAATTAAAAAACATCTGAAAAAAGTTCACCGTCGTCAAGAGGAATTAATAAAAATCATGATCCTACTTTTTTCTTATCTCATTTGAAGGTATCTTTATTCGATTCTATTTTGAATACAGAGGTATTTAATATAAATTTATAGAAGATATTTCCAACTTTTTGAACTCTCACAAGCAGTCAAAAATATAAAATCAAAGACATAAAGTCCAAAACATAAAAGCTGAAAGTGGCTTCCCTATATTATAATTTCTCATGATGTTATCTAATTACGCTACATTTTTTGATAAACATTAGTTATCGGTTTACAATCGATAAACGATAATTAAGTTATATTTGCTTATAAGTATTTTTTAAGTATAACTACTTCCTATTAATTAGAATAATAAATACTTGAAAAACATGCAAAATAGTTGAGCAATATTGGGGAGTAATTTTTCGCACTATTTCTACACTTTTTCTTCAGCGAAAAACATTCAAAATATTCTTATAGTAGCAACAAATTAAGTAGATAAATTGGAGTAAAAAATCAAGCAAAATTATTACATTTGAATTCCAAAAAAAAAATAAAATTAGAAATTGTTACATAAATAAAATTAATGTGGGAATTTCATTTTTAGAGGATTTAAAAAAGAAATTGGGGACACTTTCATAATTATTCAAAATTAATGCATGAAATTAAGTATTCTTAATAATCAAATAGAGCAAAATTAAATAGAACAAAAATACTTAGCAAAGGTTCTCTAATTATTCTTTGTAAATAATTAGAAAGGTAAAGATGTCACGAATGTTCGTTTAAAAATATTGCTACCGGTTTTTAATTTTCTGAAGACCCTGGTCACCCTACGTAACGCCGCGGTGCAGTGATCCACATATCTCTGCGAAAAATGTGGTTTGTGTAGATAATATATGAATAATTTCTTTCCTGAGATATAATTTAAGTTTTAAAATTACCACAATCTCTTGAATTTCATAATTTCATAGAATGAGGCAAAGATATGTATATTTATATTATTATGTTACAGATGATAAGACTTTACTTCTTCTTTATAAAATATATTTGTACAATTATACTGCAAATAACCTAATATAAAATAACAAGGAGCTAGAAAAAAAAATTTCAGTCTTTATGTTCGATTTTACTTTCATAATTTAACATTAACCAAAAATAACTTTGCAGTGTAAGACAATTGAAATCAGCGATGGTCACCGTATAATATGAATGGCTTCCCATTTTTTCATCAGAAACTTTCCATCTCGAATTTAATGAACATAAAATGAAATAAAAATTTAATTCAAATTCCATAAGTCCAATTCTATAATTCCATAATAACTGAGTGATCTTTTATATCCCTGAATGATCTATTGAACAATTAGTTTTATCTAATACATAATAAGCGAGAGCATGAAACCAATATATTTTAGTTGTAAATATTTTACGTTTCAAAAAAATATTGCTCGTTAACAAAAAACTACTACACATGAGATTTTCTACCTACGCATGAAATACTTATCTTTATCAATTACTCAATTTTATCGATCGTTTTAAAATTTTTAGTTGATGAGCTTATCTCTTCATTAAAAACTATCAATTT
Organism: Parasteatoda tepidariorum; assembly: GCF_982258835.1. Classification (NCBI taxonomy): domain Eukaryota; kingdom Metazoa; phylum Arthropoda; class Arachnida; order Araneae; family Theridiidae; genus Parasteatoda; species Parasteatoda tepidariorum. The sequence continues at coordinate 114,735,698 of NC_141760.1, forward strand.
TATAAAAGAATATTCTTATGCTAGATATCAAACGCGTTTTTCTAAGAACTACCTTTTTAAAGTTTACAAGAACACTTTATTTTTTTGGATTATTTTACTGCTTATGCACATTGTTTACATTATTAAAAATCTTGGGTTTTAATTTTACAATCGAATAGTATTTCCTACTTATCTGCCATGCGCTACAATGGTAGTTATTTAAATAATATATTTGATCGTTTTACTTGATTTTAACTACTTCAGGAGTTGAATAATAGTGTTTAAATTCTGCCTTATTACATTATACAGCAGTTAAAAATGTTAAAATATTTCTTAAATAATAATTTAAGAAATATCTATGATGAAAATATGGCTCCTAATTGCCTGTGTTTAAATCTAGATAAAAAAAAATTTCATTCTTCAGATATTATGTTTTCATTAAATATCATGGAAATAATAATATATATAAATTATTTTTATTAACTGAGCATTTTTCTGAAGAAAACTGTTTACAATCCTCCTTGAAAGGGGGGGGGGAGCAACGGGGTTGTGATTGTTTACAGTGAGAGACTAAACCATTCTATGCCTGGAAGCTAAAAGGGGAGCCGAGTGATTAAACTGGTTCTTCACTGTGCACATACTCCTTTTGCACAAATGACTTTAAAGAGCTTCTTTTTTAAATCCAAGAATTCCAAAATTTTATCGGAATTGGTATTACACACAAAGTGAATAAAATATTTCTTATTATGCTGCAATCATAATCATTTTTTTTTCTATTTTTAATTCTTTGATGATGTATAACTGAGTTATTCGCCAATTTTGTCTATAAGGTTTTGACGTGGGAAGTACGTTTATAAGAATTAACTACAAATAATTCATTCCCCCCCCCCTTCAAATTTCCTAAAAATTAGGGAATATGACATTCCAATTTTTAGTAACTTTCTTAAATCCCCGTATTTTGCAATAAATGCGGTTTTCTAACATTTAAGCACTAATGGAAAATAAAATATCAAATGCAACTGTTCTTCATAAATTTAGTTGGAACTATAAAATATGATAAATCAGTTACTTTAGATATTTACTAAAAAATTTAAAAGAAATAAAAATAAATTTGTATAAAATTTATTAAAAAATGAACTTTGGAAATTAAAGACGATATTTATCCAAATCACACAATAGATGTGCTAAGAGATTTTTATCTAAAAATTAAATTGACTCGCTGTAAGTTTTTCGCAATTAAAATCTAGAAACAATTTTAAATAAGGTTCTGAAATGAAGCCTATTGTCTGATTCAACTGTAGATCAAATATTTAATCAAATTAACAAAATAGCGATATTTTTGTTTCATGAATACATCGTTATGCTTGATGAAGGAGAGAAAAAGGTAAAAATAACATAATTAAACGTAATATATTCAAAAAAACTTATGTAATAATTTGATAGTTCATATAAGCACTTTACATCACTTTTAAAATTAAACGACATAAACATACTCAGTTCCCCACCAACCCAAGGAACTAAAATCATGGTTTGTATAACCTAAAAATGAGACTTTAAGAGACAGAGAAGTTCTAAAATGAATATATACATAAAATCGTCGTACCGTTAATCGTTGTATAAAAAAGTCGATTTCAAAAAAGTTATTGTCTCCAACAATGCAGTTTGAAAAATTTTTGTTCCGAATGTGCTTCTCATTTTCAAAACTTAAAAACGATTGGCTGAAATTTTGTAATATCAAAATTTTATTGATGCGCTCTTTAATTTTCGAGTTACTTAATGTAGAAATTAAAGAAATTTTTTGTAGGATTGTAATTTAGTTTAGCGAAAATAACTGGAAGGGAAATGATTATAGGTGGAGAGTTTTCTGCAGTCATGCTATTAAGATTTAAAATTTGGAAAATTAAACTTTATTTAAAATTTATAGTTATGTTGCAAAAACAAATTCGATTCTTATAATTTTAATTATCATGATTTATATTCCATGGCGTGCTTTCAACAATAAATTAGATGCTGTCAATCTAATTATAACACTTACGAAACAATTATAAGAAAAACTGTCTTGTAGCCCTTGTCTTTATTTCAGCAATATTTGAAATGTTGCATTTTGTCAGAAATATAAGTTAAGATTTGAAAGTAATAGGGGGACTGGAAATTAATGTCGTTTTTCCTGCCCATTAAATGTTCGTTAGTCTTAAAAACCAATTCATTCCTTTTCGATCCATGTCGATTCATTTTCTATCTGGCATTGAGAGGTTGTTACTAATGAGGGAGAATATATTATTGATTAAAAATAAAATCTTGATACGAAATATCAAATGCACCAAAAAGACATTACTTTCTGGTCCCCCTAATATTACAGATTAACCGACTTTAAAATCCCCGTTTTCTGAAATGTATAGGATTTACAAATATATTTTCATTATTTTATACAAACTCTAAAATCAATATTTTATATAATTACAAAAATACTGTATTTCGTAAACCTCGAATAACTCTCTATTATTAGATAACTGGCATCATCAGAAACACTAAGAAACTAGCAATGAAGTTTCTGAAAAAACATTCAAAAATTTACCTTTTTAAAAAAATTATTGTTAGAAAATCTCAGAGAGGAAAAACGTGGGTCATGACCATATATGGCAGTACTTTTACTTTCGTTACTTGTACCGCCGGAACAAGTAAAAAGTACGTACTTTTACTTGTACTTCGTTACTTTTTAAATTTAGTATTTTTACTTGTACTTTCGTTACTTTTTTAGGGAAAAAGTACAAGTATTTGTAACGGAAATATCGAACGAAATCGTTACTTTTTTTCAAAAACTCGGTAAGCTTTCTAAAAAAAAAATATTAAATTGAAAAAAAATGCTTATGTTTTTTTTTTAATTAATAAAATTAATGTGCAATATACATGCATTCACAGCTAACTTCGTGTTTAAATACCTTCTGTTTCAACTTATACTGCACATTCAATTATTTTTTACTAGCTCAAAGATCACAAAGCTATCTGAAACCCTGTGTTTGCTTTGTTTACGTTTGTGCTTTTGAAACGCGTCTCTAAAGAGTAAAACAATCTTAAATCAATGGTAATTCAAATAAATAAAAATAATAAACTAAAAATTAAAATCAATAGATAAAATTTCTTTTTCGTGCAAATCCATAAAAAGTTTGAAATTAAAACTATATTTGATTTTAAAATTATATTATACGATTATATAATAAAATTATATTATAATATTCTTTCGAATTTAAGAATAAATTTAAATCCATAACTTTCAAAATTAAAAATAATTAAATAAATGACAACAATTTGGCAAAAACTTTAAGAAGCAAAAGAATATTATTCAATAAAATTTTAGGTTACTTTGAATTTTCGATTTCCTAGAAATGTACTTTTAAATCGTTACTTTTTTTGCTTAGTACTTGTACTTTTACTTGTACTTTTTACCCGTTACTTTTTAAAATATGAACTTTTTACTTTTTACTCATTACTTTTTTTAAAAATACCTGTACTTTTACTCGTTACTTTTTAAAAGTAACGTTGCCATATATGGTCATGACAGTGGATTGCAATGTTATTCCGAGTTATCCTGGTGTACCTCAACCTTCCAAAAAATTAATTACTACTGTTTTTAATCATTATACTTAAAAAGTGAGAAATGAAAGTTAGATATGGACTGGGCTACAAATAGCTTTTGAATAGAAACACACTAATTTACTAAGAATATTACTTTCCTCTTAGGATATCTTAACTCCAATCTCACTTCTCTCCAATAGGATATCTTTACTTTCCTCCTTCTGTTTGTTATATGAAAATAAATGTAGCATATGTAGCATATTTATATATTATTACTAAACGAACCGAAGTATAAATTAATTCAAATTTTTCTTTTCAAATCTGGTATCATGCTTAATAATTTAAATAACTTTAAAATATTCCAATAACTGATATTTAAATAATGTAGTTGAAATTTTCCTGAAAAGCTTTAAATAGGAATAGTTAACAACAAATTTAACTGCAATCCAACTTAAAATTATTATTGTTATTTTTCTTCTTTTTTTCAAGTAACAACCGAATTTTAAAAATCATGAAAAATTTTGACCGCAATCAATATTATTGATCAATATTTTCCGACGAAATGCTACCGGAAGGAATTAACGAATGAATCCAATACGAGGACAAAACTAATGAAATAAATTGTTCAATTATAGCAACAAAAAAATTTACAAAATAGGACTAAATGTACCAAAAACAATGGTAAGAGTACGTCTAAGAAAAGGAATAGTATAAATAAGAAAAGGAAATATTGCATAAGTATTTTCAAAAGAATGGTATGAGTATATCCGAAGAAATTGATTGAGCAATAGCTTAACTTTAAATTATTCGAAATCTTGAAATTACGAAGCAAAGACAGATTTATTTCGTCAATTGATAACATTTTTCAACATTATTATAGGATCACTTAATACATTTGCGTCTTTTTGCTAAAGTTGAAAATTCGTTTTAAATCAGAGTTAGCAGAAGAAGAACTAAGGAACTCATGGATCAAGTATTGGGAGAAATTTGACTTCGTGGGGGACTTTTTAATGAAACTAGATTTGCGTTACATGAAGAAGAATATCAAGAAAAACTCCCCCTGTAAGCCTGATTGAAGAGGGACATTAACCAATGATTTGTCTATCACCGAGGATATTTTACCTCAACACTGTGGTCAGCGCGAGCCGGGTGCAAAATTCGAATCAACCAGCCATTGCCGGAATTTGAAACTGGTTCGCCTCATTGGGAGGCAAGTGCTCTATCCCCTGTCCCACAACTGATCTCCTAATTTTATTATCCTTTTGCTACCACTCAGCAAAGTCTTTCTCTACGATCGTTTTTAAGTAGTAGGCATGAATGCATCTGCTATGCTAAGCTGGCCTGCACTCTCAGAAAACTAAAAACTGGTTCTTACATTTCAAAATAAATACATAAAATTAAATATGCGGAGAATAGAAGTACTTCGCAGAGATTCTCTAATATTTTTTTTAAATAATTAGAAAGCTAAAGAGGTGAGTTCTCGAATGCTCTTTTAAAAATGTTGCTACCAGTTTTTAGTTTTCTGAGGACCCTGGTTACCTCACGCAACGCGGCAGTGCAGTGGTCCACATGTTTCAGCAAAAAAAGTGGTTTATGTAGATACTGTATCCTTTCTACGATGTAGCTTGAGTTTTAAAATTACCACAAACGCTTGAATTCCGTAGAATGAGGCAAGAAAAAAGTTATATTATTATTATGTCACAGATGATAAGGCTTTACTTCTCCGTTACAAAATATATCTGTACAATTATACTAAAAATAACATAATATAAAATTACAAAGGACTGCGAAAAAAAATTTCTGTCCTTATGTTCCATTCTACTTTAATAATTTAACATAACCGAGAATAACTTTGCATAGTCAGAAAATTGAAATCAACGATAATCATCATATAATATGATTGGACTCCCATTTTTTATCAGAAACTTTCCATCTAGAATTCAATGAACATAAAATAAAAACAATTTGACTCAAATTCCATAATTCCAATTCCATGAATCAATAATTACTGAGTGATCCCTTATATCTTTGAATGACCTATTGAATACTTAGTTTTATCTAATACATAATAAGTGAAAGCATGAAACCAATATATTTTAGTGGTAAATATTTTATGTTTCAAAAAAATATTAACAAAAAATTAATCACAATCTTTAATTAATAACAATCTTTAACAAAAAATTACTACACATGAAATTTTCGACCTACGAATGATATGCTCTTTTTTTTTTAATTTTATTAATAGTTTTAAGATATTTAGTTGGTGAGCTTATCTCTTCATTAAAAACTATCAATTTGATGAGAGATGTTCTATTTTACTCTTATGTCAGATGCTATAATATTCTAATTCAAACGCGTTTTTCTAAGAGCTATCTTTTTCAAGTTTTTAAATAAGTCATGAACTAGCTACATTGTCCATAATGAATTCGCACATTACGTATCTTTTTTTAAAAAAATAATAAAGTAAATTATTCTTTTTATTACTTTTTTATAACACATTGCTTCGTTTCATTAGGAAAAAGCCGAACATTACGAGTACACTATTTTGATATTTAACCCTAAAACAGAAAATTAAAAATTCTCTTTTAATATAATTTTTTTAATTTTATTTTTATTACAAAAATTTAAACGCATCATATAATTCGCAACATAGAAGAAGTAAGAACCACTGATACTATCTCCTATATAGTTTTCAAATAAAACAAAATTCTTTGTACAAGTTAAAGAATTTTTCATTACTTATTTTGCAACCATTTAAAAACCATTTTTATTCAATCATTCCATGTCAACAACTACGTGTTTACTTAATTAAGCAACTATCGTAGTTATTTAATTAATTTATTCACTCTTTTTGTTTGATTCTTTTAATTTTCAAAACAACTCTGAAGAGTTGGGTTAAAAAGTGTTTAATTTAAATACTTCATAAAGCAGAAGAATAAGTAAAACAACTTATAAAAATTAAAATATATCATAAAAACTAGATGAGAAACATTCAAGTAATTTTCGCTAAAGAACTCATGTTTTATTAACACCCAAGTACAGATCTCGACAGTTTTCAGTTTATCTCTTTTTATTAGATATAATATTATCATTTTGATAATTATGCATTTCAAACAAACTCTACGTATTCCATGCATATTTTACCAAATAAAAATGTTTAGCGGGTATTAAAAGGGTATCCTCTTTTCTCTATTATTTTTTTCTCAGACTATTTACAATGACGCGGAAGTAACACTCCCTCCTCCTCCTAGTTGAGGGGAGAGTAAAACTGGTTCTTGACTCCCGACCCCCTAAGAATTGTTTCCAAACAAATGCCAAGAAGGCTTTTGGAGACCAGTTTTTTAATGCTTTTATAATTTATAATATTATTTTTATATTATTTGTTTATTTTATTATTAATATTTCATTATTTTCAGTTTATTTGACATTATTATTTTTATTTTCGTCTCAATGCTTTAGCATGAAAAGCATACTTAAAGTTAATTTTTAATATTTTTTTTTCAAATTTTGCAAAAAACTTTAAAATTAAAATCTAATTTAATTTACTTTTTAATTCAAATATATGACACAAAATAAGATTCATCGAGCATTTAGGTACTCATAATTACTTGAAATTATCTTCGAATAAAGATTTTTATGAATGTGTGTAAAAACTTTTCGAATAGCTTAAAAACTTCTCGAGATATAACAAGACACGTAAAAAAAAATTAGCGTTAAAGATTGCATTCCTACTTAAATTATGAGGGCCATATTTTCCATAGTGGCTACAAGGTGACCAGCGTCCTCAAAAAAACTAAACTGGTAGAAAATTTTTTTAAAAGAACATTCTAAAATTTATCCTTTTACCTTTTCAATTGTTTCAAAAATATATACATCTTTTTCAGACACTCTCGACGAGGGGCTTCTGTTCTCAGATTATTTAATTGCAAAGGTTAATCATTGGGTTCTCAAATGCACATTTTTTAAAATTTTAGCAAAAGTTTTATTTAGTTTTCTGATGACGCTGGTCAGCTAAGAATATCCTCCATATCTTCAGAAATTCATCAGAAATCCGATTTAAGAAAGGGTATACTTATTCAGAGAAAGTAAGTTTTTGTATCTAATTTCAAAACTTAAAATATAGTCTATGCTTAACTAGCTCTCAATACTGAATAATCCTAGCACATAAAATTTTAACCACTAGCCCGAAGTTATTCAGAGAATTCGCAATTTCATTTTGCGCAATGTGCGCTTGAAGTTATCACAGGATTGCAAGAGTCTGGAAAATTTTACAAAGTGAAAGAAAATATTAAACGAAACAAAATTTTTTATTTTAATAAATAAAATAAAAAAATAGTCGTAAATCAAATATGTATGTTAAAATTGTTAAAATCTTATTTTGAAAGTGGAATTGAAATTGGTGAAATTTTAAACAACAGCATTTTTTAAATATTTCTGGACCATAGTCATCCTGCCGTAACAACACGGTTTACGAAGGTTAATAAAAAATTGCTACTAAGGAGAAATTTAAATTAAACAATATTACAGAACCAGTTTTCTGATTTTTTTTATCCTTCATTATTTATTAACTTTATTTATTATTAAAAATCTTGGATTTTAGATTTACATTAAATTAGGGTGATGTAATGTTGCGATGTTAGTGTGATGCGTTAAAAAATAATTTTGTATGGAAATTTCTTCGTTAATTAGTCGACTGTTTTATATTTGTCTGAACATTTTATACACAATAAAATTTTAAAAGCTAAGCTCGTTTGAAAAGAAAGTCTGCTTCAGAGGTGTCTGCTCCGAATTTCTTCATTTTAAAGACCTTAAAATGAAAACCTGATACTAAACAGACACTTGAGATAAAAAATTAGGTAATTTTCCTAAAATACGCCTATTTAAAAATTATAAATAAATAAATTTGAAAAATTACTAACCCGGTCTTACTTTACTTATGGATTGATCCATTACGACCTTATGGATTGATACATTATTTCATCGACATCCTCTTATCTTAAATGAAAAATACGCAATATAAAATTCATTTGTAATTTTCTTTTCCTTACACATTATTGGAACATTTTATATTTTTTATCGGCAATATAGTACATCCATTCTTCATACAATTTAATGTACTTTAATAGAGTGATAAATCACGTTTTGAAAGAGTTACGGTCAGATGACTTCATGAAAATAAAAACAATAACTCATTTTGAAATTATACAAAGTAATTCAAAACTAGAAGAAATAATAACCTGGTTGGTTAACTCTAATTGGAAATACAATCCTAACTAGATACTTCTTAGAGTCTGACGCAGGTACTGCGTCAACAGTCACGCGCAAGGGCTGTTCGAAATGAAATTAAACTATGATTCTATCATTGGAAGAGAAAATATGGACTCATTTTGGATGAAGTTTGAAAATGCTAAGCTTAAATTAAATTATCATTTTCCTGTTTAAGATTTTATCCGAAGTTTCATATTTAAGGGGCCATTCTTACTGCATGCGAATATCCTATTGTAACAAGCAAGAAGTTTTTCTTGAAGCAGTTTCTAATAATTTTCACATGCACGATGAGAAACCAAATGCTAAGGAAATGGGCATTAAGTCGTGCTCAGAATCTGATGATGAGACAAGCAATGGCATGTCTTTCTGCATATGCGTTGGCATGTCTTCTAAGATCTAAGCAGTGCTCACGTTACGAAACTTACGGTAATTCCATCACTACTCAGAAAAATCATTGCTTGTTTAAAGCAAGATCTTTGGTTTGGTTTGAATTTCTGTTGGATTCCTACTTTATTATCAATATTATTATACCTCTGACAATCGTTGCCGCTTGGGTCGCGATGTAGCATCTGCGTCAGCCCCTAGAAACCTTCTAGCAATGGATTTGTGTTTTCGACACCGCGTATTTGATTTCAAACTGTTAAATGTACAGTGTCACGTACTATTATGCATTCACAATATTTCATGAGGCTAAAAACCAGTATGATAATTAGATTACGTATGGTCACAATAGTTTATGTAGAGAGCGAACGAAAATTTAAGTCCTTTGATGTTAATTTCCTTTTCTGCATAGTATGCCATATCTCATGAACTATTTAATATCTTTGCACACTATTACTAACGGTCAAATATTGTTTAAATCATGAGGTATACAAATTTGTACATCATTTTCAAAGTACGTTGTTGTTATTCATAAAATACGAAATTTTGAGTGAAATCGGCTGAATCGTTTTTGAGTGATAAAAAATTGCTTTCCTAAATTTCATTTCTCTACTAAAACTAAAAGATGCCAAAATTTCTATCATACAAGTAAGACTCAGGAGGATTTTCACAAAAAACGCAAACTTCGAAAAATTTCTTCAAAAAATTTTAATAAGATAAATGGGGTGAACAAATTTAATGTTTAGTGCAGGACAGTTTTATATAAAAAAAAGTGCAGTTAGTTATGATTTTTGCAAATTGAATCAAGGAATTCAATAATTTGAGTTCAAAAGTTTATAAAAATTATATTTTAAATACTATTTCCCCGACTGTAAATCTTGTTATGTACAGTTAGAAATGATTTTATTTAATATAGCTAAATTAACACAGTTAAATTATTCCGATTTATTTACTAATGTAGCAAGACTTATTTTAAGAGACATATTTAAAGAATAAAAAAAACTCAATTAGTTAAAAAAAATGTTTTAAAAAATTCTTAAAAACCTAACAAATACCTGAAGTTACCCCACAAAATCTTTGTAAATGGGTTTTTTCTGGAATACAAATCCATTTTTTTTTTCAAACTATGTTTGAAAGCCAAGTGACTTTTTAAATAACATTTTTTTTTTTTTTTTTTTTTACTTTTCTTATTTCCGTTTTAGACAGTATAACTTTGCATATCAGCCATAGTCCATAGTAGCCCAGTAAAAGCTGTTTTTTCTCTTTTCTTCTTCCTTCTTTTTTTTTTTTTTAATTTTTTTTTTTTTTTACAAAAAAGTGTTACATTGTTGTTGCTCTGCTACACACATTTGTAGCAATAAAACATGTACAAGCCATATTTTTGCTAATTTTTAAAAACGTAGAATAGCTATAAGCATCAAAGCTACTTGATAGCTATAAGCATCAAAGAAGTTTAATTTTAAAGTAAGACTTCTACTAATATTTTAATATGCGTGAAGTATAGTATTTGTTAACAATTAAGGAATGCAAGAATTATTTTCTGAAATATTGAATTTCAGAAACACCGCAAAAATATTATGAGAATGTTGCTCTAATATTATTATTATTTTTCGATGTAACGTTCTAACTTGCCTTTTTTTAATCTAAAAATTATTTTCAACTTATGTATAACGAAACAATAAACTATGCGTACTTCTTATAAGAAAAAAAATAAAAAATAAAGTGTTTTTCTATCAACTTAATGTCAAAGTATTTACGCATATTTACAATTCTTAATAATTTATCGCATAATTGGTTTTTCTGTTATTTCCAACCTGTGTTAATACAATATAATAATAGTTTCTAATTTTATCGTAATCATTTTCCCCCTATCTTTTTAACATACAAAAAATTTTAATCTGGAGATTTCCTAAAATATATGTTGAAGCATTACAACTTATACTAAATACTGTAAAATAATTTTTTAATCGTAATATTTATTCTTGAAACTACTATTTTTATTCATTCCAGTTAAACTGTTAAGAATTAAAACTTCCTAAATCATGAACATGATTATATAAAAACGACTAGTTTTTAAACAAGGAAACTTTCATGTGAAACGCAAAAATTTTGTAGAAACAACGTGTAAACTTCCACAATAGTTTGAAACTTATTTGAATTGTAACTCACTGAAATTTTAATCGCTCCCACGAAGATAGCATTTGTACCCTGAAGGACTTCCGTAAATAAAGTTCAAAATATTTCTATGGTCTTTTCTTTTATTTTACTTAATATGATTTTTTATTAGACGTTCGGTGCAGCGTAACCCCTTTCAGCTTTTTCTCATCAAGCTTTAAATTCAGCCAGCTAAAATGTGATCCACAATACTTAAAGTTATGTTTCTTTAATTCTTAAAAAGAATTTATTTATTCTGCTACAATGCAGTTCAAGAGTGGCAAGCCTATTGGGGAAAAGTGTCACAATCAGTAGGGGAAAAGATTATGCGTGACACAATTTTCAGAATTATAAAAATGTGAAAAATAATTATATACTCTGATCAGTCGCGTCTAAATACTTTCAAATCAAATAATTTACATTTAATTAGACTAAACATTTCAATTCGATGAAAAGTATGCAAATCTAAATGAGCTTCGTTATTTATACTCCGTACTTTTAAAATTATATCTTGTAGAATTATCTATGATTTCCTTTTCAAAGCTTAAGAATCTGCTAAAATTATTATTGTTATTTTTTTAAAAATTATTACTTCAATTTTCAAATTAATTATAAGTTCAAAGATCCAATTTTTTTTTAATAAAATCTACTGTTGCTGATATTTTCAGAGGCATTGGTCAATATTTAACCACTCAAATATATTTCTTGAAAAATACAAATTTATGCCCCCTAAAAATGCACATGCTGCCCCTGCATTTTTTTTTCTTTTTGCAGTTCCTTCAACTTCAATGCGAGCATATGTAAAATAAATATATAAGTAAATCAATAAAAAAATTAATTATAAATAAAAAATTTTTAAATAAATAAATAATAAAAAGAATTGCAAGGAGCATGTTAGCACCTATTATTTCTTGCGTTGTGAAAAACTTGTGCTTAACCAATTCAATGAGAGCAGTATTCTGCCTTACATTAATATCCTATCTAGATTGATTTAATAAGTTTACAAATTTTTAGTATAGAATGAAGTAAAAATGATAACTTTTTGCTTAATTATGTTGACTGAGTTTGAGCGTTCCTAATTGTAGTTTTAACAATTCAATTTTAAGTCATTTCAATAATTCAATTTATTTTTGAAGAAGTTAAATTGGCATTTTATTAATGTATTTTTGAAGTTGGAATTTAAATGTCTATTTGTTACATGAGCTGGAATTTGTTGTTTCTTTTCTTATTTTTGTTCTCATTGCTGTGTTAAAGTAATGCATTCGAGTAAACAAATATAAGTGTAAAGAGTGATTTTCCTAATTTTCCATCAAATAAGAAAATATATGTTTATTCACAGTTTTAAGTAATATGAAAGTCTCTCGAAAAGGAATTTCCAAAGGGTACAGTACACGTGTTCTATTTCTACAAAAAGAGCTGGAATGCAGAAAGCGCGGGAATTTCTCCGAATCATCTTTTCAGGAATTAGGTAGGGTCCATCCATGTCCATCCGGCACCAACCTTTCTTTGCCCCAAAGCAGGGGGGGAGGGAGACTTCCCTCTCTTTTCTAAATGAACCGTCAAAGAGAAGGGTCAAGCTGATAAATAATATAAGGACAGTGACCTTTCTGTCATAAATGCAAACAGTAAACACTTTCCCTTACACTGAATATTCTAATTGTTAATGAATAATGCTTCGACACCTTTAAAATTATAAATAAAAATGCCAGTACGTATTTATCAATGTTTCGATTTTTTATTATAATTTATTTTATTATTATTAAAATTCTAGAAGCGCCAAACTTCCCAACTATTTCTACAATTTTTTAAATATCCGAGACCCTTTCAAAGATAATTTTTAAGCGAAACTATTATGTTTTTCTAGTTATCATTATTAGTTATTTTTTATCTAGTTATTATCTAGTTACTTTTTCTATACTGCGCACTAGAATAATTTAAAAAAATACTAGTTAAAAATGAAAAACGTCCTCATCTATATTTTGTAGACTTATATAAGACAGTGAGAGAAATGGCTAATTATAAAGCATAAGAAATAAAAAAAAACAATTAAAAATTGCAATTATAGGGAGACAACAGGAGGCAAGGCAAGGAAAGGAAAAGGAAACGTTGCTTTAGTTATCTTATTTCCTAAAATATCTTTTTTTTCTTTTACTTATATCTTATCTTATCTTATATATAGTGTTTTATTTATAAGGACATCAAATTTTTTTCACAGTGAAATAAAATATAGACCCTTACGAAGTAATTAAAAAAAATTTTCCACTATATGCAAGGCAATGCACAAAATGAAATTTAGTATTTTTTTCTCTAAATTTGAATTCTCGAATGAAAAGTCTTAAAACTTTCATTTTATTTTGAATAAAAATCATTTTTAATTAAAATAATTCAACATTTCTAAAAAAAAAAGTTGCAAATAATCACACAGAAATTTATCCTTACAACCAAACTTTAGAGCATGTATAAAGGCACGAATTTCGTGTTCTTAGGAAGCAAAACTTCAAATAATAATGTTTTTACATTCCAATAATCAGGAACTATTTAGCAGCTACTGTTAAAAAAGTAGAAACGTTTATATAATGTAAAGCATGTGAAGAAAATTTGAAAATCCTAATACATCAATTAAAATGCTAAAACTTTTCCCTCAACGAAATTATCACATTTTAAGCTACAATAAGATAACCAGGTCTTTCTTTTGAGCCGGACTTATTTATTTCATACTTTTTTCATTATTTTGTATTAATTTAGGACAAAATAAATTATTATAATATCGTGCCTTTTAATAATTTTTGGAAATAAAAAACAACATAAAACACCAGTTATATTGAATTAAAGTCATTAGATCTAAGCTAAAAAGTTAGCCGTCGTAGAACTTTTTTTTACTTTACAGAATTAATAATCCATACATTTTTGAACATGAATAAAAAAAAAAAAAATGTCAGGCCACATTTTTTGGATTTTATATTTTTAACCAAATATAAACTATTAAACTGTTTTTTACACTTAAAAAATACCAAAATATATTTTTGATCGTAATTAAAGAGTTAAAAATATATATACATAAGAGACACCGATGATCCATCTGGATCAAAGGGTTAAGAAACAATTATTTCTTAACCCTTTGATGCAGTTGGAAACAATTATATTAAGGAACAATTATATTGAAAAACAATTATTTCAAAGGGTTAAAACATCTTCCTTACATCGGAAAGGTTTTGGGTTCGAATACCGGACAAGGCAAGGATGTTTTTTTCATTTTCTGTGCTATCTGTCCTTACTATGGGAGCAACATTGGCTCACCTAATATGGTGCATTGGAGGAAAAAAATAATAAATATCTCAATCAACGCTTCTGTTTTGGATGTTCAACATTTTGTTACTCTATGTTTTGCTCTCAAAAACTATACGACTTAGAAGCGTGAAAGTTTAGCGATTTTTGTAGTGAACGGTAAGGTGTTTTTAGAATGACGCTTAGAATTTAGATCTATGGGTATTTAGAATGACGTAAATTTTGTGTTTCATAATTTTTGACTTATAATTGTGTATAAGAAAGGGGTAGGTTGTTTTGCTAACTGCAACAATATTATTCCAAGAAAAGAAAAAATTAGATAACAAAAGAAGCTAATAAACAAATCAACTCCATTATACCAAATGATGCAATGCAGAATAGTCCAGCACAACAATCAGTTTTTGCGGCTAGTAAATATATTCCCACTTTGATTTTTGGATATTATTAAACTCCTTTTTTATATTACTCAGACTCAGATTTTAATATCTCAGAATGCTCTCAGCAGAAGAAAAGAAAATGTAATGTTTTTTATTAGTCTTTAACATTGTTAAGATTTTATTCTTTAGCATGCTTTTGTTTCACGAGTATGAGTATGAGTATCTTCCTTTTAATATTCTTTTGTTATGCTGGCATTCCTAAATGAAATTCTTGAATGAATTTAGTATTAACAAAATTTATTGTTTTATTTCATATTTTTATTTTAATTTATTTAATATTAATCCTTCAATCTTTTTCATTTAATATTTGTTCGCATACTATTGCTAAAAAAACCTGGAAACCTGGAGTGGTAAGATCTTGCTGCAATGTAATAAATAGCTAAAATTTTAAATTTTCGTGTTCATCGGGAGTTTTTTGCTATCTATATATTACACTGACTAATAAGATGAAAATAATTATAGTTACATGATGATTATTAAAATAATTTTTAAATTTTGGATAATTTAATAATACAATTTTAGAAATGTTTACAAAAAATTGGTATGTGATTCTCTAAAGTTGAAAAACAACAAACTATTGAACTATCAAATTAGTTATATCTTCTATTATATTGTTTTTAATCCC
Organism: Parasteatoda tepidariorum; assembly: GCF_982258835.1. Classification (NCBI taxonomy): domain Eukaryota; kingdom Metazoa; phylum Arthropoda; class Arachnida; order Araneae; family Theridiidae; genus Parasteatoda; species Parasteatoda tepidariorum. The sequence continues at coordinate 114,751,400 of NC_141760.1, forward strand.
TTAAGGATGTAAATCGCGTGATTCTTTCTTCACTACCCACGGTATCAAAATTTTCTCTCTCTAGTAGCCCAAAATCACAAAGGATGGGTTTTTTATACGTTAGACTCTTATTACATATTGTATTCATATGAATACATACTCTTTAGTGCGTATACTCTTGGAGTATTTCGGGCTTCAAAAGTTCTTTCTCATTTTGAATTCGGTTAATAATCAATATTTAGATTAAAAATTATATTGTCTCATGTGAAAAAATCTCAAAAGTTTCTAGGTATGTGTATGATGTATATTAACAATATTGATTTCTAATGATCCTTGATTCCCTAATATAACACCATTTAATATCTTTCAGTCGAAAGTTATTTAACAAGAGGCATTTTGTATTAGTAAGTGAGTGATCAATAAGAACAAATAAACTAATTACTATAATTTAGGAATATAGGAAATGAATTAATGAATGATTAGAAGGACCGGTAAATTTGCAATACGACTATAAATCTGTGACGAAATCAATGTATTTCTGAATTGGAGAGGGGTCAGTGGCTCGTACTGGGCAAGGGAGTGAATCTGTGATTGAACTAATCAAAGAATATGCGATCGGTTTAAATTTGAATCAATTTGAAAATAAATAAATAGAAAGACTTAATGTAAATCTTCGAACGAATTTGGGAGGCCGCAAATTTTCTCGAACCTATTTTTATAACTAATTCCGCTAAATAAATTCACTAAGTTTAGTCGCAATGAACTTAGATAATAGTTAAAAACTAACTAGAATGTTCTAATCACATTGCTAGAAAGTTGTAATTTAATCACTGAGTCAACCGTTAATGAATGTAGTTTTTAAAATAAATTGAAATAACTGGATCATCCATGAAAAATTTCAATTTTAGGTTTAAATTCATTATGGATGAATACATCATAAATATTAATTAAATGCTGATTTCGACTTAAATTTCTAAATCAGAATCTAAATTGTTCTAACTCAAGCATGATAAAAAAAAGTAAATTTAGTGTTTCTCGCAAAGTATATTTAGCTAATTATGAGATCTACTGAAATTTTCTTAATAGTGTCCCTCCGAAATACCTTGTTAGCCAACTCAATGCACGTTGCTGAAATATCTGATTTTAGAATTGTTATATATTAGTCTGAATTTACTTCAAATTTTTTTAAACAATTCTTAGAAAATTCGAAAATATGCCTGAAAATATCATTTATTTATATTTAGTTTTTTAACTTCTGGTTCATTCGTTCAACATTGATTTTCATTGCTTTTAAAACGTACATTTACTTTTTAAAAGGGATCTATACAATAGGTTTTCGAAGCGGATTCTGTGCGAGAGTATTTAAAAGAAACCTCTCTTGACAAGCCAGATGGTATAATCTATTTGTCTACCTGTTGTTGGAAATATGTTGTATTCGTTTCGGGATTCAGAGCAGAAAAATAACACAATTAATGACTAATCACAGAGAAAGGATTTTTTAAAAAAAATCATTTTTTTATTTAATCTGAGAATTTTTGGCTCTCATACAGCATTTGTTCGGTTAGAATAGCACTGTGATTGATCGCATTAAATTTGTTCCTGTATTTTTAAAACATGCATTTTTAAAGTCCTCAGTTGCCGGCGTGTATTGCAGGAGTCCGCGGTTGCCGGGGTGTATAGTAGAAGTCCGCGGTTGCCGGGGTGTATAGTAGAAATACACATTTGAATGAATGTATAAATAGTTTTTGTTCATTGCTCTTCTTATTAGAAATAATTTCGCTGTTCTATATGTTTGCAGTAACACCTTGGTTGCTGATTTACAAAAATCTTAGATTTTAAGAGGTTTACATTCACACATTTAGCTTTCGGAAAAGAAACTAATAGAATATTTAAGAGTTTCCTTGATTTTGATACTTTAAGCATTCCCCTTTCTTCATTCGCTACTTTGCAGTTGAAAACAACTTTAGTTATGGACATGTTATAAGTTTCATCAATAAAAAATTTAACACACTTCTTAACTAAATATTTAAAAAAATGACAAGCATAAACAAATTTTAAAAAAATTAACAAATTAAATAAACAAATTTTAAAAAAACTATAAATCATGAGAACAAAATATCCGTGATGCGCAAGGAACTCCAGTTTTATAGGAATGGTACTGTCATTGTAGTCTGCATTGCGCGCACCGACCGCCTTTACTTCCCAAATAAGTTTATTTTTATTGATCTGAATCTGGATGAGCTTTAATGTGCGACCGAGTTTAGTGCCCTAACATAAGCAAAATAATGAAAAAGTATGGTATTTGAGAATTGAAGGGATGTTTATTAAATTTTAAGAAAATTTAATTTTTAAAAGCTATAAAATAGATTCTATTTTGCCATATAGTTATTAATTTTCATTCGAGTTGTCATATTTCTAGGACCAAAAAGGTTTTAAAAAAATTCAGCATCTAAACACGAAATATATATATTTTTTTGCAATAACATTCAAATAAATTGTAAAACACAAAGTATAAGCATCTCCTAACTAAATGATTTAAAATTTAAATGACTTGGAACAGAGTAATTCTGTGAAAATGCATGCCATGCGACTTTTTCTACTGAAGGTCCTCGATTAGCTGTGTAAAGTGTGTATGTTGTGTATGGAAGTCCTCGCTTACCTTGCAAAATTGCCTACTTCGAAAAAATAAAAATATTTCAAATTTGAGCATAAAACTATTATCAACCATGTATTAGAATATATATACCCAAATTTTATCAAAATACACCCATTATTAACGGAGGTCCTCGGTCGCGGGTACCGGCACACACGTCCCCGGTTGCAGGCTCTTGCGTACCTGTGTGTGTGTGTGTGTGTGTGTGTGTGTGTGTGTGTGTGTGTGTGTGTGTGTGTGTGTGTGTGTGTGTGTGTGTGTGTGTGTGTGTGTGTGTGTGTGTGTGTGTGTGTGTGTGTGTGTGTGTGTGTGTGTGTGTGTGTGTGTGTGTGTGTGTGTGTGTGTGTGTGTGTGTGTGTGTGTGTGTGTGTGTGTGTGTGTGTGTGTGTGTGTGTGTGTGTGTGTGTGTGTGTGTGTGTGTGTGTGTGTGTGTGTGTGTGTGTGTGTGTGTGTGTGTGTGTGTGTGTGTGTGTGTGTGTGTGTGTGTGTGTGTGTGTGTGTGTGTGTGTGTGTGTGTGTGTGTGTGTGTGTGTGTGTGTGTGTGTGTGTGTGTGTGTGTGTGTGTGTGTGTGTGTGTGTGTGTGTGTGTGTGTGTGTGTGTGTGTGTGTGTGTGTGTGTGTGTGTGTGTGTGTGTGTGTGTGTGTGTGTGTGTGTGTGTGTGTGTGTGTGTGTGTGTGTGTGTGTGTGTGTGTGTGTGTGTGTGTGTGTGTGTGTGTGTGTGTGTGTGTGTGTGTGTGTGTGTGTGTGTGTGTGTGTGTGTGTGTGTGTGTGTGTGTGTGTGTGTGTGTGTGTGTGTGTGTGTGTGTGTGTGTGTGTGTGTGTGTGTGTGTGTGTGTGTGTGTGTGTGTGTGTGTGTGTGTGTGTGTGTGTGTGTGTGTGTGTGTGTGTGTGTGTGTGTGTGTGTGTGTGTGTGTGTGTGTGTGTGTGTGTGTGTGTGTGTGTGTGTGTGTGTGTGTGTGTGTGTGTGTGTGTGTGTGTGTGTGTGTGTGTGTGTGTGTGTGTGTGTGTGTGTGTGTGTGTGTGTGTGTGTGTGTGTGTGTGTGTGTGTGTGTGTGTGTGTGTGTGTGTGTGTGTGTGTGTGTGTGTGTGTGTGTGTGTGTGTGTGTGTGTGTGTGTGTGTGTGTGTGTGTGTGTGTGTGTGTGTGTGTGTGTGTGTGTGTGTGTGTGTGTGTGTGTGTGTGTGTGTGTGTGTGTGTGTGTGTGTGTGTGTGTGTGTGTGTGTGTGTGTGTGTGTGTGTGTGTGTGTGTGTGTGTGTGTGTGTGTGTGTGTGTGTGTGTGTGTGTGTGTGTGTGTGTGTGTGTGTGTGTGTGTGTGTGTGTGTGTGTGTGTGTGTGTGTGTGTGTGTGTGTGTGTGTGTGTGTGTGTGTGTGTGTGTGTGTGTGTGTGTGTGTGTGTGTGTGTGTGTGTGTGTGTGTGTGTGTGTGTGTGTGTGTGTGTGTGTGTGTGTGTGTGTGTGTGTGTGTGTGTGTGTGTGTGTGTGTGTGTGTGTGTGTGTGTGTGTGTGTGTGTGTGTGTGTGTGTGTGTGTGTGTGTGTGTGTGTGTGTGTGTGTGTGTGTGTGTGTGTGTGTGTGTGTGTGTGTGTGTGTTGTTTCCTCCGATTTTTGATCCAGGATTTCATTTGTTTTCTAGAGATTGATCATTGATAAATTGGAATTGGGTTATGAAATGCAATAATTGCTATAACAGTGTGTCATTATTTCAGCGTATGCCATCCACGTGAGGGAGCAGAATGGGGATCGCCACAAGATCCATGTATCGGTGCTACCTAATCAGAACTATTCAGTGGGGGGTCTCAGTCCAGGAAGACAGTACGAAATCTTCGTCAACGCTCTCAATCGTTTCGGAGAGAGTGCCTCATCGGGAACCATCAAAATCATAACAGATCAAACAGGTAACGTTCTATTTCTATGATGCGTGACTCTGCCACATTACTTTAATAATAGATTAGACTATATATTATATAAATATAGAATAATTGTCATATCAGGTATTACATTAATGTATTATAATAACTAAACAAAATTATTAGACGCACTGTAGTGTTTAAATAATTGCATGTTTTGCACGAGTTTATAGGCAATACTTTCATATTTAAACATACATGTAATAGGTTTTTATTCGGGAGATTTTTTGTATACTTCCTATTTGTATTTATTTTTAACGTATTGCATTATAACCCATTGATACAGGAGCGTAAGCAAATGCAAACCGGTTAATGCTGTATAGCATCACTTATTAATTAAGATTTTACACAGAATATTTTAGTGCGTCTAATAATTTGACCAAGGTTGAATAATAACACTTTTCAAAAAAAGAAAATTGTTTCGAAATTCCTTTGATGTCTTTTCCAGATCCATCCTTAGAAGAGCCTTCTTCTGAGCCAGTTTATCAGAAAGCCTATTTCATATTTCCAATTGTCCTTTCGGGAATTGCCATTCTCATCATGCCTCTCATAGCCTGCTACTGCCACAATAAACTAAATCCAAGACCTACAGTCACAGGTGAGCCTTCAATTACGTGTTTGTGATATGAGTCTGTACCTTGAAGTTGTATACATACTTTTATCGTTAGCTGGGAAACACAAGGCACTGTTACGTGGCTTCAGGGTTTAGTCTTTGGCACTTAACCGCTTCCCTGATTATCCCGAGTTAATTCGGGTATGTATAGATTGCAAATATTTATTATCCCGAGTAAACTCGGCCATAGCAGGATTCGTCAATACCTTTATTTTTATCACGTATTTATTCGGCCGAAAGCAAAACAAAAAATTATAATAATCTGCTTTGATTCGAAGTTTGCCAATATTTGTTTGGGAGTTTTGATATTTGTGGGACTGCAGACGTGTTTTGTACAATTGTATATACGAATGGTTGACGTAGAAAAAAAAAGGTTACATAGAAAAAATTCGAATTATGTTAATTCGGAACTACGAATGTGAATATGTCGAATAACACGACAATACAGAATACCTGTAGAATATACGTGTAGAATAACCCGCGAAAAAAAGGCCAATTCGGTTTTGATTCGCATCGATCCGAAACATCGCGCATCCGAAAAATTCGCATATGCGCGTTTTTTTTTTACCACGTTCTGAGAATGTTCTTTTGAATTGAATATTACATTTAATAACAGTTGAATCACCAAGTTTTTCTTTGCCATACATTGACAGCATAAAATGTACGTTTTTTTTAAAAAAAACTTTTAAAAGAATAAGGAAAACAAAAAATTTAAACAATACTTTCGACTCACCCTTCATCATTTCAATGAATTTTATTACAATATTTTTTTTAATTTATCGTTGTGTTTTTGTCGGGAAAAAATAGTAACTTCGTTAAGTCATGAAAAGTTCTTGGAAAGTCATGAATTCGAAAATCTAAAATGTAGCAGATACCCTGTAACTAATAAAACAGGGTTTAATTAAACTGTGTCATTTGCAGAGCTCATAGAGGATCGAGATTTTTTGTATGCTGCTGCCACTCTGCAGAGGTTAGACGCGACTCTCCGAAGGCAATCCGCTACAATGGCACGCTCTGTACCTGCCAGAACCTCTTCTTTGCCGAGGCAACCGAGATCTTCCAGAGCGACGACTACAACCCTTCCAAAACCAGAACCCCAGCCAGTTCCCGAACCTTCTCCCGCTGCATTGCCGACTTCTTACTCCACTCTCCAGAACTATGGCAGCACAGTGGAGACACCGGCCACCCCACCCCTCAACAAGGCCGTCATCAGTGGAGGACCTGAAGATATTCGATATGATTCGGTTGTGGAGGAAATGAAAACTCTCATCAAAGATAAGGTTTCAACTAAGTAAGTTTCATCGTCATTTCTACTCTTCTTGTTGTTGTCATAGGTCATTAAGGCAATGCGCTTGTTCTTGTTTTCTTGTGGCGCCATCTATGGCCAAGAAATTGATATCTGCCGCACCCGTTTATAAGGCAGACTCATTCATACATCCATTCATTCATAAAATTCCAGGATAGCCTGGTTGGTAGGGCACTGGGCCCATGTCAAGGAGTTAGTGGGTTCGATCCTCTCCGTCGAAGACTCCCCGTGTATTAAAATGGCGACTGATGCACTTTAAATCTGTCGAGTCGCAAAGTCCTCCATGTTCCCATAACGAACCAATACCTCTGGGGGTACTGATCCAGGAGTTTCCTTGTCTTCTGGATTGGTTCAAAATGACAAGGCTACTGAGCTGACCATTAGAAGTCGTAAACCCCAAAATTGGGTCGGCTGTTCAACGACGGATAAAATAAAAATAAAATCCATTCATCCACAGATCGTAATTTTGACCTGAACCAGCGAGCGATCCATCTCCAATTAAGTACCCCCAGAGGTATGGGAACTTGAAGGGCTTTATGACCCGACGGATTTAACGTGCACCAGTCACCATTTTAATACACGGGGAGTGCTCGCCCTGCTGCATTCGAACTCCCGTACTCACGAACGTGAGTCAAGCGCCTTGCCAACCAAACTATCCGGGCCATTTATTTCTACTGGGAGGATCATTTGTTCGAATTTAATTCAATGAGAGCTGTCATCCCATCAAAATTTATTAAGAAAGCATCTATTTTTGAAAATTCAATTAGGTTTATAATAAAGCAGATAGTGATTATTATTTTCTAAAAAATTGAGTATGAATGAGAATTGGTATTTTTTTAAAATTCAATATCTAGTATCTACATTTTACTCATTAATTAGATCTTTTACTCATTATCTTCAGTGCGCAAAAAAAAGGAAAAAAGATAAACACCCTGAACAACTTTTAATCTACTGATCGGATTTTCACGTATTCAGTCTCAATGGTTCCAAAAGCTGACCTTAAATATGTTAATGCCCAAGTTAATTAGCGCAGACGATACTTTAAGTGGTAATGTCAAACACAAACATGTACTTTATCTAAATAAAAATATTTTTTTCTGATAAATGATTTTTTTCTTTACAATATTCCAACCCGTGGGTCCTGGTTAAAATTTATAGAAACTATTTCACATTTTTATTGAAGTAATAAATATTAATTAAGCAGAACAAAACATTAACTATCGGTCGACCCCTCCCTAGATTTGAAACTCGTAGATAAATTATAGTTAAATTTAATATGGCTTAAATCAAAATTTGGAGTAATTTGAAAATGAAAGGGAAGAAAATTAAGTTAATTATAACAAAACTTAAACTTTTTGCACACCTCCTCAGAGCTGGTACTCGAGGCCTTCCAACGCCACTGAAGTGTACATGCTTCTTGGTAAATAAAAAAATGTGATACACTTTAAAATGTAAGACTTAATTTTTCCGTAAATTTTTTTTTCTTAAAATTTTGCTTATTTTAAATTTTTTAATGTCTGAATTTTTTACTATTTCTACTTTACAACATTTTTTTTCTAAACATTTTACTTATTTTAAATTTCGTAATGTCTAAATTTTTTACTATTTCTTTATTGAAAATTGTCTAATTTTGGAGACAACCGCAATTTGGATAATTGGGTATCAGTAATTCAGAATTAATTTCACCTTTTGTGTAATTCGCCTCACCTTTGATACTTCTAAGGCGAAGGAAAAAGTTTTTCAGAGTAAAATTTGATCTCGTTTATCCAAAGATAATACCATACAATTTTTTTTAATATTAAATGTTTTTAAATCATCATAAGCATTGGAATAGCAGCCTTTCGGGGGCCTTCCTTCGAAGCATTTCTCAATCTGCTCTTTTCCCATAAATTAATGTCTAGTTCTTCACTTTCAGAATGCCAAAGTCCAAGCAGTGTCATCCTCTTGGTCTTTTGTTGGTATTGAAGGGGAGTCGTTTTAAAATCCCTCAATGTAATTCGCTCTGAATTCATTTTTAATAGCTGCCCTTCCTATCTTATTCTATTTAGTTTAATGAACTTCATAATATCCTCATTTTTAAAAATTACGTAAATTTCGAACTTATATCATTTTTTTGCAGACATTATTATTTTTTTCACTTTATTTAATAACAGCGTCGTCAAAAAGCAGGACCAATTTCTTGCGTTTACGATTACAACTTTCAAATTCATAGCATTGTCCTTTTGAACCCAATCCAAAAGACAAAGGAACTCCTGGATCAAGCATTGGGAGAAATTTGCCTTCGTGGAGGGCTTTTTGATGGAAATAACCAGCAGTTGCGTTACGTGGAGATAAAGACCACGAGAATAACGGCAAGGGGACTCTAACCGATGATCCGTCTACCACTGAGGATATTCCACGTCAGCACTGTGGTCGATGCAAGCCGGATGCGGAATTCGTGTCAACCAGCTATCGTCAAGTTCAAATCCCAGCGACAGATGGTTATTACGAATTCCTCATCCCGAGATGCAGAGTCTTCGTCAAGCTTGATTTCATTACCAATCAGTTTTAATTCCGCTTCCGGCTTACACCGACCACAGGTAAAATATGCTGGCTGACGACGTGCTGGTGTAAAATATCCTCAGTGGTAGAAGGATCATGGGTTTACCGTTTTATTTGCTGCTTATTTGATTTCAGTAAAATAATTCTTACTTTTCTATTTGTTTTATAATGATAAAACTGCTGTTTGTATAACACACACCATGAGCCGTGGTAGCTCAGAGGACAGAGCGTTCGCCTTCCAATGAGGTGACCCGATCTCAGCGATCTCAGCGATCGTTCGATCTCAGCGATAACTCTTCGATTCGAATTCCGCACCCAGTTCGCACCTCACCACAATGCTGGCTTAAAATGTTCTCAGTAGTAGACGGATCATGGGTTAGAGTCCCCTTACCATCAAACTGAGCGTAGTAGGTTTTCGTGGTTTTCTTCTCGATGTAAGGCAAATGCGGGTTAGTTCCATCAAAAAGCCCTGCACAAAAGGGAAATTTCTCCCAATACTTGATCCAGGAGTTCCCTTGTCTTCGAAATTACAAAACTACGGAGTTGAGCATTAGTAGTCGTAAACCCAAATAATTGAGTTTGCTGTTCACCGGTGGTGGATTCATCAAAAATTGGGTCTGCTGTTCATAAAATAAAATGAAATATATTCTGAAGACATTCAATATTTTTCTTTCCAGGCCTAAACAAGTTGAAGCTGAAGAAGATGATGATGAGGATGAATCCTCCTGACATCAGATCACATTGGATATTTAGAATGCCAAGAAATAGGAAAGAAAACCAATCTTATAAACTGAAAACGATGAAGAGAACTCTCTGTCTTCTGAAGGGGATATTTGTACAGTGCCTGCAATCTTTTTTGCGCTAGTCGGACAGAACTGCAATGTCTATGGAATGGCGTCTACACCATTTATAAATGTAGATGTTCCATGTGCCGTGCTTCATAGAGATGTCTACGTCACTTAACTAACCTGTCTGCTGAAAATGTATCACTGGTCGATCGGTTACAAGAAGCAACCAATAGAAATACGTTTCTATTGGATTGGGAATAAGAATCGTCCAATAGGAATCGAAGAAAAAACTGGTAGCCAACGTTACGGCAATGGATTGATTTATACTATTGAAGTGATTTAGTTCAGCCTCTGGTGTAGACATTTCAATTCCCTGTGAGAATCCGCTTTCCCTTAAGGTGACCAGATTTTTTAAACGTGATTTGGGGACAAATCCGCGGAGCGTCCTCAACAAATTTTATAATTCAAGGACACCCTTATATTTATGGAGAATATTACTTTATATATGCAGCAAAATTTTCTCTCTTTTTAAAAGAAAAAAATTAATAATTAGTATAAGATGCTGAGCATTCGTCAAACTCGATTTCATTACCTAGCAGTTTTGATATATCATGTGATATTCTGCATTTGCAAAATTAAGAAGGACATGATTATTAGTTTTTTTTTTTTTGAAATTATTTTCGGACAAATATGGAATTTTCATATTTGAGTTTTAAATTTGTACTCTTTTGGCATTTCGCGCATTTTCTCCGTAAGATAAAATTAATATGTTTAAAAAAAAAAAAAGAACATAAGCATTTGTGATTTTGTTTTTTAATATTTCACTGCATGTAAATAAATAATGAAATGTTTCCGGATGAAATGCCCATGACATTTTCTGTACTCAAAAAATGTGAAAGCTTTTGAAGATAACTGTCAAAATTCGAAGGTTTGTCCTTAATATTTGAGGATACCTGGTCACCTTAGCTTTCCCGCAATCCAAGATAATGCTCTTATGTGTATATAGGACGTGTTTGTGCGAATGTGTACATTAACAACATAAATGGGTAATAATACTTCCGACAATGAATGTTTATGAAAACATTTAAAGAAATCAATTATGGTTATAAATATCTAAATTTAGCACTGAAACGCTTGTTATTTTAAATGACTATTTGAGAAACGTGGCGACGATGTAGCTGGGATAGATTTAAAACTAAATAAAGTTCAGACACTCCGTAAACTAACCTCGAGCAGTAAGTCTGCACTCATATTTAAGTTAATCTACCTTGTATGAAGTCCCATAGTAAAACGATTCTTATAGTTCATCTAAAGTAAGAACACCCCTAGCTATTCGTCTGGACTCGTGGCGGTGAATATGTTAAACAGGCATAACTATTTCAGGTAAGGGTAAGAGGTTATTGTTTAGGGCTGGTTTTGGTTAAGAGTCAGCGAGGGAAAGGGAATCTCTTTTTTGTTGTGTTAGCCCTAGAGTGAAGAGAAGCTACCCTCCTTGAAATGCGTTATTCTTGTTTCCATAGCAGCCACAGACTTTGTGGTAGGGGGAGTTCTTACCGCAGACAAACTATAGTGGAACAGTGAATTCAAGCATCGCTGGCAGCTTGAATAGTGAACAGATGGGTGACTACTTTGATCAGCTTGTGAAGGGATCGAGGGAATGCGGTATCGGTCCTCGTTAAACTGCTTGATTTTGCACGATATTCGCCATTTTTGAACGATATTCGTAAGTAGTATTACCCTTTTAAGTTGTATAAAATGTTATATGCCATATTAAAATTCAAAAATGTCAACTGGATTTACCCGTTCTTTCTATGCCACTCTCTTAAACATCGATTTGAGAACTTCTAACCTCATAGCCAAGATAAATAATATGGGTAAATTGCATATTTCCATTGGTATGGTGCATTATAGAGAAAAAGAGAGTTGCTCTATAATATCTCAATTTTGTAACAGAACTCTCTTTGAATTCACTTGTTATTCAATGGCAACCAAAATATGTTTCTCCCGTATTTGTGTAACATTATCGGGCTGATTTCCTCGCCAGGAGACGAGAATTGTCGCCAGAATGACTTTGAAGCTTTTATAAAATACTGTCTGCATAATTTAGAATAATTAATCACGTGTGATGTTCCATTTATACCATTTATAACCCATAGAAAGGAAACTTAAATACACTTGACACACCCCATCCTGTTACAGAAAACATTTTCAAATTGTTGTACTCGCTATTCTACAATTGGTCTCGCACTAAAAGAGAACAATCTACAGCGTTCAGGGAAAATTTCTCTTTGTCCAATAGACAACTAGTCATATTTTCTCTTTGTAAAGTTAACTGTTAACCAAACTTACCCAAAACATATATACAGTCCCTGTATTAGACGCACTGTAAGATTCTATGTAAAATATTAACTATCAGGTGATACCTATACAGCTTTATTGTTTTTATGTGACTGAAACCAGTTTGCATTTTTTTTTATGTTCGTGTATCAATTGGTAAACATTGTATTGCAAATACATTAAAAATAAATACAAATAGGAAGTTTATAAAAAAAATAGTGCGTGGAGTCCCTCCGCGCGGAAGAAGTTAAAACTTCGTAACCTGCGACGTTAATTGTAGAAGAATCAGCAGTCGTAGAAGGATCACTAGTTCTATTCAACGACTCTTTTTCCTGCTCCGCTCGCTTCCGAGCTCCGTAATTACGGTAATATTGTGCATTTTTCCCTCATGGAACTCTTGAACCAGTGGAAGTGCTTGTGGTTGCCTCATCGTCTGGCCATGGAAAATGTATTTGTATTAATAATGTATGTGAATGCGTCATAATGTAATTTCAAAAGAGAAAACCTAACAATCAATTGATATTCACAAGAGACGTACCTTGACATAACCTTAAATCCGTCGCATTGTCCGTGAGATTGTTTTCACTCATTTTTTACAATTGTTATCCACTAAATTTAAAAAAAAAAAAAATACTATCTTATTAAATTACATGTGTATCAAATGAAACTAAGAAATTATTTGTAGAAAAACAATACTTTTATGACTTTTATTATTTTTATGCTAGTGAGAAACAAAACAATATGGAAATGAATGAGGAAAAACTGGATCCTACCGCGTGATTTCCTGGCCAATAAAAACGTAGCGTTAAACGTTTAACGCAACCTTGTTGGAAGTCGCATAAGAAGTATAACTTCAAAAATCTCTTAAATAAAAACCCATTACATGTATGTTTGAATATAAAAGTATAGCCTATAAACTCGTGCGAAACATGTCATTATGAAAACACTATAGTGAGTCGAGTAATTCGGTCTAATTATTATAATATACTATTATAATACCTGATATAATAAATATTCTATATTTATATAATATATCGTTTAATGTATCCAATCGTCTAATTTACGTTATATATCGTCTAATTTTTCCAAGAACAAGTGCTAACCGGTTTCAGTCACATAACAACAATAAAGCTGTAGAGTATCACCTGGTAATTAAAATTTTACATGGAATCTTACAGTGCGTCTAATAGTTTGGCCAGGGACTGTAATTCATTAAATTATTACAGGAATTGCTTTCGTCCGCTTTTTACTCAGGATAGAAAGAGTTGCCTTTTCACATTACAATGATGAAATATAGTTCGTTCACCAGGAGTTGGCACTTGACTCCGCCTTCATCACGTGGTGAATCATTATTTTTAGGAGAAGGAAGTGAACAATCCTGAAAAAGGTTGCTATTTGGCGATCGTATGACAATAATATTTATTTAGCAATCTTTACGTGCATTTTTTTAACATTAAATATTTCATAAATATGATTTTTCTCTCTTATGAATGAATAGTTTGTCCTTTTTTAGTTATTTTGATACACTATATTTCATTAGTTAGAATAACGAAAGGCATAATAACAGATGATAAACTGAAGTAAGTGACTGATAAATAATTCAATGTTAGCGTTTGGCACGCATTAAGGGTTGTCTCAATTTCAAGCACGGAGATGTTTCTCCTCTTACTCCCGCGTTGAAATGAACTCTTCGTTCGAGGAGGTGGAGCCAAATGCCAACTCCTGGTGAACGAACTATACATTCCACTTTAATCTTATAGATAAATTATTTTTCATTAAAAAATTGTTATAGCTGTTTGTAATCGCTCTATTCATCCTGCATCATCGATGAAGAAAATCAATGAATTCTCTCTGGCAACAATGGACAAAATTTTCCCTTAGCATTGCAAAGTGTTCCCTTTTTAGTGCAAATCCACTTTCCCAAAACATCTTTTCAATTCAATACTTGCTCACTCGAAAACATATATTTCAAAATATTTGCTCAAGAATGAAAACTTTCATTGAGAAAAAAATGAAATAATTTCACATCTCATTTCTTACGAAGCTAATAAGGTATCCAATTTATATGCATTTTGATACTCAGGCAGAAAAATATAAATATTTCAATTAATATGTGCGTCTATCAGAGAATATGCCAACATTGAAAAAATTTGTTAAAGAATCTTATAGATTTTTACTTGCAAATACATAGATTTTTGTCTAATTTAATAAAAGAAAAATTCATGTTTTCATGAAGCATCAAGGTTGTGGAAAAAATTTTGACTAAAAAAATTTTTTTTGTGTGAATTAATTTTCGCCAGAGGGCACATTTTGAATTAAAAACATCTCGTTTTACTTTACTTAGCATATCTAAATTGTTACCAATTTAGATATGCTAAGTATAGATTAGATACGCTTACCCGCTGCATAGCATTTTTCTTTTTTTTACTGTATCATTTCCGTGCTTAGGATATAATCCTGATAATGGATTAGCGAAAAATAATTTTCCTACATCAAAAAAATAAAGAATGCATCCAATTGTTCCAAATGAAAATTTTTTTTTAACTACAAGTAATTGAGATGACATTAATTTATTAAAAAAATTGTTCACAAGTTGGCTCCGTAATTAAATATTGAACATATTTAAGAAGCTTTTTAACAGTTTTTTTTTATAAAAATACATTCATATACTAAACAAAACCTTTGCTTATTTTATATGTTAAGTAGAAACCATTACAATAATAAAATTAAGTAATAAATAAAGTTTTTAACTGCACAAATTTTTTCTCGATAGGTAGGCAAAGTTCAATGAAAAAGTATTACTCCTTGAAAGTGTGCCAAATTAGCAAAATGATTCCATCGAAAATGAAAACACTTTAGGAAATTCTTATTGAGATGGGTTTTATTCAGTCTTCAAAATTGACTAGTTAAAAAATATTTGTAGCGGGGAATGTTTTAAATAGAGGTCGATTTTTCATTAAATTTCCTCTTAAATTAGCCATTGGGGAGAACGCGGAATGTTAAAAGGAAAAAAAAAAATTAAAATAAAATTGGTGCTTTTTAAAAGTTATAATATGGCCGAAACTAGTTTAGTTTTTATTAGCTTTCTATTTTTGGATGAATCTAAAGTCGGCTATTTGATTTTTTATTGGGGTTATATCTGCTTTCACTTAAGGTGCCTTAAAGATTTGGTGTTATGCTAATTTTAAATTTATTGGGCAATGTTTTTATCCTCTAGTTCCAAACTAAGCAATTTATCGTTTTAAAAACAAAACAAAATAATATGAAATTATCAACCAAAAAATAAATGTAAGAAAAACATTTTAATAAAATTTCTTATCGCCTTATTACAATCACCGGTTACCCATGGATGAAATGCTTCTTCTTTCTGGATTGACTTCGTTAAACGTCACACCATTTCAGAACATGGGATGCAAAAATAGTCTCCATTGATGTTTGTTCGTCGGATAGATTTTTATATCCTGCCTATACTTTTTCTTCTTCAGCATTCATATTTATATAAAAATCACCGTCTAGCCGGTTATTATACGTTAATAATAATAAAAAAATAGAAAAATACTTCAAAATTATTATTATGTAAATACATTGAAAGTGAAAGTAAAAAGAAAAACAGCAGCAATCGCCATAGCAACGCATGCAATGACGACGCATGCGCGCTGTTAACTATTGCTCTTGAACACAGTTGTAAAGTGTGTGGACGTCATCAAATCCAAAATAAGACCCATTTTGCCAATGGGTAAAAGGAAATCTATGCAATCTTAATGGGCTGTTCTCTTACTAATGATCAGTTAAAATTAACAAAACATTCAAAAAAGGTGACATTCAACACACAGACAACAATTCACCTTCAACCGAATATGAAAGACTGGCTTTTTATAATGAATTGCTTAATAAAACACTGATTCAATACAGTTCGAATCTATTTTGTTGTGTTTTCTCATTTTGTTGAAATATAATTTTTATCCCTTATTCTTCTTTTACTTAATTATTGTTACTGATTTATTATACGTCTATTTATTTTATTGTAACCGTGATATATTTTTGTTTTGTGTACCTGGCAACTTCGATGCATAACTATTATGTTTATGTTCTACATGGGTTCCTGCCTGTCAAGTTTTTGTGCAAATATAAAGAATTGAAATCTTAGTGAAAGAATCTTCTTGAAATAATACAAAATGTGCCACTTAAGAGAATTGATGAGCTTGGCTTACTCGAAAAAGTATGGAAATAACAGTTGCTAACGTAAACAAATGCCAAGTTTCAACGATCGGGATCGAGATACCCTCACTACTTCTCTTGCAAGTGTCCCATTGTTTCTAGCACTGTTTACTTTTATACTTGAACTATGAGTTAAGCAAGCTTTAAGGATATTTAATCGTTTATTCGCAGGTTTCATCTGCTTCTAATTTTTAAATATTTTGTATAAATGCTGTTTCTATGATAGGTTTTCATTTTTTTCATCAATGAATTTTTCACTTTTTACTTTTATTTATTTATTTTTTAAATCAATGAATATTGGATTTTTGGTACTGCCGGAAGAAATTATCGTTTAAAAATTGGAAAATTGCTAAAAAATTAAATAAGTAACTAAAGGTAAATAAATAAATTAATGAAACAAATCTATGTTGGTGCTTCCATAATCTAGTTATTAATTAACAGATTATTAGTTATTAATTAACAGATTTTCGCTGTCATTGTAAGGTATCATCCCCCATAAAAA